>NC_084737.1:54993773-55093773 GCF_033978785.1 Entelurus aequoreus
TAACATTAGCTTAATGCTAAAAAGACAGGTTACTATCACATTCTGTAACAGACAAATAATTTCATGTAGGCTAACGTTACCTACCTGCTACCTCTGTCTTTTTCTCGTTTCTCCCCTTCTTTTCTCCCCTGGGCACCTGACAGTTTTGGCCGTTTTGACATCTTGTGTTGATTTTTTTTATGTGGTGACGTCCAAAAAGAGTCATGATACGGGAAGGGAGGGGGCGCACTGTGCCGGGGGAGGGGGGGCGTAATGTTGTAACAAATAATATTTCTATTAAATAGGCTTTACTTTGCATTTTAATTAACGTGGGATTATTTTATGTATTTAGAAATAATAGTACCAACTTTTTTTTTTTTCCCCTCCAACATTTGTGACACTGGCGTGGCGCCCCCTGATGGCGCCCTTAGCATTTGCCTATACGGCCTATGCCACGGGCCGGCCCTGACCAAGTGTCTCAGCAGACTCATAAAGAAAGAAGAAGGAGAATGAAGGAATGATGGTTTTTAACAATGAACCTTTAGGATGTGTAGTTTAGGGAGCAAGTTGCAGTCTGCCAGCGTGAGCTCTGGCCCGTCAAGGAAGCTCCTTTTGGACTCAGGGACATCTCCTGGGGCGTCGGCGTCTATCTCCTCTGGTAAAGGAGTCCGCAGGAAGTCGTCAAGGTGACGAAGAGACTTCAGCAACGCTTTCTCTAAGACTGAACAGAAAATAGGTTTAAACTAGAGATGTGATGTTCGCCAAAAAAACTTATCTTTTCAACTGCTTTTTTAAGTCAAGGATGAGAGCCTATTAACAATTGCAAGACGTTCGTTTGTGAGCCATTGTATATACAAACTTCGCAGGCATGTGCATAGTACACAATTGACTGGAAAATTAATCAAAGGGAACGTAGCAGTATTAGGATTAACTGTTCCAGTTAACTGTTCTGTTGTACATTTGTGGACTAGTTGAGGTGTACACACACCAAGGGTTCTATGATTTTGCGTTCAGATTTGTATCTTGTCCAAGTTTCATTGTAGCTTTATTTATATTCAATTGTAGACATATTATTTGTATCTATTAATCATATATTTCTATCTGTGCTTGTGATGCACAAATGTATTTAGGTTAGGAATTGTCAATACACATATGAGGTATGGCACCACCTTATGGAATGTTTACAATGAAAACATAAAAGCAAAATAAAACTTTTGTAAATATTTCAGGATCATTCTCACCAATATGCTCTGTGTAAGTTTGAAATGTTCTGATCCATTTATAACTTGTAACTCCTACGAGTAATTTTTTCCTTGTTAAAAAAAACAAGTTACTATAGTGAAAATAAATAAGAAATGTAACAACGAGCCAGTGTTTTGAAAGGCTCTTTGAAAAAAATAATTAAAATCCAGCTCCCTTCAAACAGAAATAAATCCCATCTCTAATACAAACAACAGGATATTTTTCAGGGGACTGGTGGTTATTTCTTCTGGGTCAGATAAAAGAGGCTAAATCATTTTTCTTGTTATAGTAAAAATACAAAAAACCACAGTGAAGTATTTTATCAAACTAAAACAAAGAACTGTGGTGCACAGTCCAAAAAAATGAAAGCCCGCTGTGATCGAGCTATGGTGGTCCACTGTAAACGTCACTGTTAACACGTTTCTGTTTTTATCACATACTAGGCAGTATTGATCTCCACATCGTAGATCTGGAAGTTCATGTACTTCAAGCAAGTTCACACTGGCAGAATTGTTTGTTGAATATTGATTTTCAGTTTTTTTACCCTAGATTTTACTGTGTTTTTGCTGGCAACTTTTGAGAAGGTTCTAGGTTGTGCCGCAGACACTAAGTTGCACCCCCAGGGATGACGACAACATAAGTGAACAATGTCTTAAAGACATGCTCAGAGTGAAGTTTGACAACGCGAGAGTGCACACTTGATATGTAACATGATCCAAGATGGCTAATGCAATGCACCATGGTTGTTATTATTTCAGTTGTTGTATGTATGGCTTTTTTAGCTCACCCCTGTGGGCACGTCTTTAAAGGGGAGCAGCTTAGAATAGGCGCGACTTAGACTTAAAGTGGGCCCAACTTAAGGCTGGAATCTACTCTGGCGTCGCATAGCTTGCGTCCACCCCGACAGCATCTTGTTATATTTATAATTCTAATGTTAGGGGTTGCGCCCGACTTGTAATTCTATTTCAAAACACTAAGGGGCAGTGTCTCCAGAAGGAGCAACTGCAGCTGTTGTTGACTAGATACTGTTTCCTTCTTGTGAAGAGTGACGAAAGACGACAACCACAACATCGACATCTTTGTCTACACTGGAACTAAACATTCACAATCAGCAGTTTACTTTTAATGGATGTTTTACTTATAAACCATGTAATACCTTTTGTAAAGATAGACTGTGCAACTTCTGAACAAGTTGCAGCAGAGGTTGCTATTATTATTATTTCCAACGCTATTCGGCCGTTTGAGACATAGGACAAGAGAGAGTTATCATGTAAATAAAACTGTTAAATAACTATTGTAAGTTAAGGACACGGCAACGCGAACCTAGGGTTTTTTGTCTGTGCATGCAAGCCTTGTGGGAGGGTACGCAGGGGTAGAGGGCGCGACGGCGTTGCCTATGCAAGCTACGTGACGCGAGAATATACACCATGCTTTAGACTTAAAGGCCTACTGAAATGAAATGTTCTTATTTAAACGGGGATAGCAGGTCCATTCTATGTGTCATACTTGATCATTTCGCTATATTGCCATATTTTTGCTGAAAGGATTTAGTAGAGAACATCGACGATAAAGTTTGCAACTTTTGGTCGCTGATAAAAAAGCCTTGCCTGTACCGGAAGTAGCGTGCTGTCACAGGTTGTGGAGCTCCTCACATCTGCACATTGTTTACAATCATGGCCAGCAGCAGCGAGAGCGATTCGGACAGAGAAAGCGACGATTACCCCATTAATTTGAGCGAGGATGAAAGATTTGTGGATGAGGAAAGTGAGAGTGAAGGATTAGAGGGCAGTGGAAGCGATTCAGATAGGGAAGATGCTGTGAGAGGCGGGTGGGACCTGATATTCTGCTGGGAATGACTAAAACAGTAAATAAACACAAGACATATATATACTCTATTAGCCACAACACAACCAGGCTTATATTTAATATGCCACAAATTAATCCGCATAACAAACACCTCCCCCCTCCCGTCCATATAACCCACCAATACAAATAAAACACCCGCACAACACACTCAATCCCACAGCCCAAAGTACCGTTCACCTCCGTAAAGTTCATACAGCACATATATTTCCCCAAAGTTACGTACGTGCATGCACATAGCGGCACGCACGTACGGGCAAGCGATCAAATATTTGGAAGCCAAAGCTGTACTCACGGTAGCGCGTCTGCTATCCAACTCAAAGTCCTCCTGGTTGTGTTGCTGTAGCCAGCCGCTAATACACCGATCCCACCTACAGCTTTCTTCTTTGCTGTTTTCATTGTTCATTAAACAAATTGCAAAAGATTCACCAACACAGATGTCCAGAATACTGTGGAATTTTGCGATGAAAACAGACAACTTAATAGCTGGCCACAATGGTGTCCCAATATGTCCGCACAATCCGTGACGTCACGCGCAAACGTCATCATACCGAGACGTTTTCAGCAGAATATTCGCGGGAAATTTAAAATTGCACTTTACTAATGTGTGTGTTGCAATGTTAAGATTTCATCATTGATATATAAACAATCAGACTGCGTGGTCGGTAGTAGTGGGTTTCAGTAGGCCTTTAAAGTGGGCATAACTTAGAGTGTCTGCAAATGCAGCTAGATCAACTTACTACTCTCTGTCTCCTCAATAGTTATGGCGCTGTTGAAAGGAAGGAGAAGCTGAGCGCACCTGAAGACATTTACCACCAGGCTTCTTTAGCTGATTGCTTTCACCTGCGACGCTGGAGGTTCTCCTGTAAGCCTCACACAATCTAGACTCTCGCTTGATCACCGTTGAGATTTGCCAGTCTTTAGTTTCCTCTGAGTACAGTATTTCATGCTGAATTTGCTACTTTTGTTTCTGTTTTTGCTCAGCCTATGCTTGTCTTCCCCCTGGCAACTTTGTTTTATACTGTTTTCTAGTATTTCATAGCAGAGGCTACTTCCTCCTGTACCATTGTTTTTTGTACGGCCCTGAGCCTGAGATTATCAATCAGCTTGGACAGACCCTAACAGGCAAGTTGATCAATTGTACTGTAAGAGCTCTGTGTGTCCTACCTTCATTGGTGTCTTTCCTGGCATTCTTGATGTAAGCAGAGAACTTGGCAAACACATCTATGCCGGCTGTGTTGGCTTCAGGATGTTTAGAAGCCAGTCTAGGGTAGCTGGTGACAACACAATGTGTAACAGAATGAAACCTGACCACTGAAGGAATATTTCCTTAAATATTTGCATGCTATCATGTAAAACACTAGATTTAATGTTTTTAATCAATGATCTGCTTATCAACTATTATGAAGTGTACTTGTTAGAGAAAAGGGAACCCTTGTAGCCTGAGGAATAGATATAGCGCATGTTGGTTAGAGAGCAAACGCGCCAAAAAAGTGTATAATCAAAAAAGGGTTGTAAAAATCGGTATGGGGCGGTATTGGCGTAGTGGGTAGAGCGGCCATGCCAGAAACCTGAGGGTTGCAGGTTCGCTCCCTGCCTCTTGACATCCAAATCGCTGCCGTTGTGTCCTTGGGCAGGACACTTCACCCTTGCCCCCGATGCCGCTCACACTGGTGAATGAATGATGACAGGTGGTCGGAGGGGCCGTAGGCGCAAACTGGCAGCCTCGCTTCCGTCAGTCTACCCCAGGGCAGCTGTGGCTACAAATGTAGCTTACCACCACCAGTTGTGAAAGAATGAAGGGTTCCCACTTCTCTGTGAGCGCTTTGAGTATCTAACAATAGAAAAGCGCGATATAAAATCTAATCCATTATTATTATTATTATTATTAAAAACCGCAAAATCCTGGGGAGAGATTTTACGAGCTAAACACACTTAATCCAGAAGATATGGTCAAACCAGATGCCAGGCTACCCTAAGCAACAAAATCAGGAAGGACCAGAGGAAGACCCCACCTGTTAGAGCGTTAAAAGGAATATGTTCTCCTGAGAACCAAATGTCCTGCGGTGGACATTTGTGTTTTGTATAACAGTTATTTTTACCAAATGTCTGGCTCTGACAAAAGAAATAGAGTTATAGCAAACACGAATATCCACTGCAGAGGACATTTATTCAAACGCTGCTACACTGAATAAGTCTGCTTTGTCAAGAAGGTCGACTTCTTGTGGTCTTATTGTCATTCTTTTGTCAATCAATCACCCTGGTAAATACATTACATCAAAATTGATCGAAGTTGGTGAATCTGAAATAAACAGTTACTTGGTCTGTTTTATTCGAAACTTGTATTCACACCTGATTTTTGTATTTGTGCACTATTGGATTCTAAGTGAGTTGTTCATTAAATGAGTTCTGTCCTGCTCATTTCAGGGGCTGTGGAGAATAGATTGAATCCCAGTGGGGCACTGATTGGGATGAAAATGTTTATGAAAACAATTTGTCCTGGGAAATCATGCTTACGGGGACGTGTGGACCTCCTCACAACTAAACTAAACTAAAACTAAACTTTCCCTCACCTCAATGGAGCCACACCAGCCTTTAGCCAGCGCCTTTCAACCTTCTCTAGCCTGTCTCCGGGACTAGAACTGGCCACCTCAAACACATGTGCACGATAAAAAATTTATAAAACTCATCTCTTACTTCCAAGAGCCAAACAGTTCCCAAATAACTTCAAAGTGTCAGATAATCTGAATTTTGACAAGTTGTATTACTACTTATTGTCCAAAAGCACAGAAAAACACTGTGCTAATGCAATATGAGAACCACAATTGATAAATAGTAGTGATGGATTATTGGTATATATGGTATTTTGGGATGTTAAAAACAAAAACAATGTACACAGAAACGAACACGATGTCACAAAACCAAAAAATATCCAAATCATAGATTGCATTAATCGTTCTGCCCCCAGGCATGACTAAATTAGATTATTTTAATTAAATTCTATACATTTTTTTAAATATGGTACAGGGTAAATCTGCATTCTTCTACTCTTGGCCGAAACGCTCAGAAACGGCAGCCTCCCACTCGGCAACGCCAACTATGTTGCAATTAGACAGGGGTCAAAGGGTCGGCTACAGATTTAGGAGTGTCATAAAAATGAAAGCAGGGGTCATTTAAAAACATGCCAAGCTCATGATACTGTACTTCTACATTATGTAGAACGAGAGTAAAACTTTTTAAATATAGACCATACATAAGGCGGAAACATTGACAGAGTAGGTTATGAACCCTTTAAAGCCTGTATGCTATGTTTCCTCATTGCGGTAGTTGGTCTGACCTCAAGATGCAGAAACAGGAAACGCTATGCAGGTAAGAAAATATTTAATTATCAAAAAGAAAAAAAAGCATGAATGTCCTTGGCAAGGCAAGATTGGCAAAAACTTTAACGGAAAAAAGCGAACTGTCAACAACGAACAAGCCAGGAAGGCAAGGTGACACTGTCATTTTAACCCTCTTGATCAGTGATCAAGGTGTGGGAGCCCTGGCTCGGATGGTAGAGCGGTCGACCAGAAACTTGAAGGTTCCTGGTTCGAACCCTGCTTCCAGATTCTGCCATCCTACTCACTTCCGCTGTGTCCTTGGGCAAGACACTTTACCCACCTTACCACCCAGGCTCCTTGCAACCGGGTAGGTAAACTACACAGTTGCCGAGGGCCCCCAACTGAAAGGGGCAGCTGTGGCGTAGGAACAGGCGGAACCTGGCTTTAGCAAGTCGAGGTGTCGGAAGTGGCGGCAGCTGGGCTTTGGTAAGCCAGGGAGGTACAACTGGCGCTTGGGTTGATGTGTGGCCGCCATACTTCCCAACCCTCCCGATTTTCCCGGGAGACTCCTGAATTTCAGTGCCCCTCCCGAAAATCTCACGGGGCAACCATTCTCCCGAATTTCTCCCGATTTCCACCCGGACAACAATATTGGGGGCGTGCCTGAAAGACACTGCCTTTTACGTCCACTCTCACCTGAAACCTTCACCCCTTAACAGCCGCATGCTGTTCAGGCGTCCGCTTTTCCTCCATGTGAACAGCGAACCGGCCCGGTAACATAATAATGAAGCGTTGGACGGGTTTGACAATGGCCTTTCCTCTGAGATCTCAAGACATGCTGAGACGTTATATGATCTTTTAACTGGTTTAATGATAACACAAGGCATATGGTCAACAGCCATACAGGTCACACTGACGGTAGCCGTATTAACAACTTTAACACTGTTACAAATATGCGCCACACTGTGAACCCACACCAAACAAGAATGACAAACACATTTCGGGAGAACATCCGCACCGTAACACAACATAAACACAACAGAACAAATACCCAAAATCCCTTGCAGCACTAACTCTTCCGGCACGCTACAATAACATCTACGGCTTTTGGAGCTCAGTGCACAACTGCACACACAACAAGAAGGAGACGAAGCAGAAAAACGAAGAAGAGACATGGCGACGACGAGTAAGAAGAAGAAATACGCTTGCAAGTTCCAAAATGATTGGAAAAAAGAATTTCATTTCATCCAGAAAAGCTCGAAGGGGAAGGGGTATGCTGCCTGCACCTCAACAAACCCCCGCCCAACCCCGCCCCCGCAACCACGTCCCCCCCCCCCCCCCCCCCCCCCCCAACCACGCTCCCAACACCTGGGAAAACCGCTGGGGACTGCTTTCGTCTACAACAAGGATGAGATGGCAGCCTGGCCGTGGCACTGGGCCAGAAAGAGTACATTGCAACGAGTTGTGCTTCTGGGCCCCACTCCATGTGCTAGGATTCCTTTAAACCTCCCAGGAAATGTTTTGGTCCACATCGCTGACAGGCGTCTCTGCTAGGTCACTTGTGGGCTGGATCATTCTGTCAGGTTATTCTGTCAGGTTTCCTCATAGCGGTTGTTAAAAATGGGACCCATTACCTCCCTGCTTGGCACTCAGCATCAAGGCTTGGAATTGGGGGTTAAATCACCAAAAATGATTCCCGGGCGCGGCTACGCTGCTGCCCACTGCTCCCCTCACCTCCCAGGGGGTGATCAAGGGGATGGGTCAAATGCAGAGGACAAATTTCACCACACCTAGTGTGTGTGTGACAATCATTGGTACTTTAACTTTAACTTTAACTTGTACAGTATGTGACCTCAAGGTGCAGAAACAGGAAACGGCGTACATGTAAGAATATATGTAATTATTAAAAATAAAATAAAGAGCTGTGTCACAGGCAAGGGCACATGAAGCATGAAATGACAACCAAAGCATGAACGTCCTTGGCAAGGCATGACGAGCGAAAACGTGAATGGAAAACTGCGAACTGTCAGCAACGAAACCTCCATCAATGATACAGCCAGGAAGGCAAGGTGACACAGGCATTTAAACCCTCTTGATCAGTGACCACAGACAAGTGAGTACACTGATGACAAATCAAGAGCAGGTGGTGTGAACAGTGTTCAGAAGCAGTGGTGAAGTCACTGCAAGACAAACTCAAAACAGGAAGTGGAACCAAAATAAGAGAGCTGGAAAGGAAGTAAATAAAGACATAAGGAAATAAAAAAATAAGTCAGGCACTGTAGTTTTTTGACGACTTGGTTTCGGTCTTAACATCTTGGGGCTCAATCCTACACAAAACATGACATTGCAGTACCCTCTGCAGTACAATTGGCTGTCATTGGACCATCAAATTGTAATAGTTTAGTACTCTTGATTTTGAGCATTACAATCTAAATACTTCTTGTCGAAGTGGACAGCAATTCCACTCTTATTACTGTGTAATGCACTTGTGTTTGTGTACCGTGGCGGGGTCAATTTCTCCTCCAAGAACTCTTCTATTTTGTTGACGTCCACCTTGACTTCACCATTAAAGGTCATGAATGGAGGGTTGGTACCAGGAGCGAGGTCCTGTAGATCTGCAGGTTTCCTGACAACACAAAAGCGACATGTAAAACCAGGGCAGTGTTACTGCAATCAAATATCTTACACATAAATCATACATGCAAGAAAACATAACATTTGTGGTCAACGCGCTTTGAGAGATACAGTATACTGGCATACATATAATACAGATATACTTAAAGTTTCTTCAAATGCTCATTGATTTATGGATAATTATTTGTTAAGTCCTGCAAAGACATTTTGTGACTTGCTTGTTAGTCTCTTGAAGGTATGTACCAAGTTTTGTGAAGACATTTCTGATTTTCGGTTTTATAATAGCACTGCAGCCGACGTAAACCATAAGTATCAAACAAAATATATATATATATATATATATATATATATATATATATATATATTATATTATATATATTATCGATGCCTCATTTGATGCTATATAAATGCAACAAGTGCTTGACGGCGATAGTGTTGTGTAAGGTAAAATAGCGTACAACTTCCTCATTATGCACCAATCATGGTTACAACAAGTGAGGTTCGTTCAGGAACCCTGAAATTATGAGCATGAACATGATAATACAAGCAAGTCGATTTTTTTTCTTTACTTTTGTATTCATTATTTTTATTCTAAACTGTGCTGTCCAGCCACTCAAGCAAATCATATTGTTGATTGTTTTTTTCCTCAATTAATGTGATGATTATGACAATTTGTTTTGAATTGTATTTCATATCATTTAATTTAAGTAGAGATGTCCGATAATGGCTTTTTTGCCGACATCCTATATTCCGATATTGTCCAACTCTTAATTACCGATACCGATATCAACCGATACCGATATATACAGTCGTGGAATTAACACATTATTATGCATAATTTTGTTGTGATGCCCTGCTGGATGCATTAAACAATGTAACAAGGTTTGCCAAAATAAATCAACTCAAGTTATGGAAAAAAGTGCCAACATGGCACTGCCATATTTATTATTGAAGTCACAAAGTGCATTATTTTTTTTTAACATGCCTCAAAACAGCAGCTTGGAATTTGGGACATGCTCTCCCTGAGAGAGCATGAGGAGATTGAGGTGGGCGGGGTTGAGGTGTGGGGTAGGGGGTAGCAGGTAGCGGGGGGTGTATATTGTAGCGTCCCGGAAGAGTTAGTGCTGCAAGGGGTTCTTGGTATTTGTTCTGTTGTGTTTATGTTGTGTTACGGTGCGGATGTTCTCCCGAAATGTGTTTGTCATTTTTGTTTGGTGTGGGTTCACAGTGTGGCGCATATTTGTAGCAGTGTTAAAGTTGTTTACACGGTCACCCTCAGTGTGACCTGTATGGCTGTTGAACAAGTATGCGTTGCATTCACTTGTGCGTGTGAAAAGCCGCATATATTATGTAACTGGGCCGGCACGCAAAGGCAGTGCCTTTAAGATTTATTGGCGATCTGTACTTCTCCCTACGCCCGTGTACACAGCGGCGTTTTAAAAAGTCATATATTTTACTTTTTGAAACCGATACTGATAAATTTGAAACCGATACCAATAATTTCCAATATTACATTTTAAAGCATTCATCGGCCGATAATATCGGCAGTCCAATATTATCGGACATCTCTAAATTTAATGCTTTATTATCTTTGTTATACTATTGACTATTTAAATTACTGCTCAACTTGAATGTCACAAAATTTGAATGGAACAGAGTAGAATAGAATAGTATAGAACAGAACAATCCTTAATATGTCAAAATAAAAGAGGCCTTGTCTTAAAACTAAATTTGTGTTCTGTTTTTTTAAGTACCAGTTCATATCCTTATGTACCAATTTGCCAAATGTAAACAATAATTCTTCTCTCGCCACCAAATGGCCTGCCAGTCAAAAAGGCTTCTTTTATAGAAGATGCATTCTATTCATCTCGACATCTTTAAATGCGAGTTTGCTGTATTTCTTCAGATCAGAAATACAGTTTTTGATGTGCTGACTGTTTTTCGTCTTTTCTGTAGTTTGAGCCATTATCAGAGCTGTCTGCTAAAGCTACCTTCGTCTCCCAAATACAAACCCCAAAATGCGCCGTCTTTTAAATTTTGAAAAACAATAGCATGTGCCACCTGTTTCATTAGTAGGCATGGAATTTAGTGGAGATGTCTATCACGACGGGATGCAGGAAAACGTCTTGAGGACTCATTTTGGTTATGTATTATGCAACACAACACTGTGAAACAACTTGTTTCACAGTGTTGTGTCGGCCGTACCTTCTGTTGTTACTTTGTGTTATTTTAAATACTCTTTTTATATGTGCTGACATTCACTCTGCGTTTGAAAGTCATTTTTTTCATGCAAACATGAGCCAACTCCACCTAACATGTTCATTATAACGACTTTTTGTGTCTGCTCTCTGCAACCACATAATTTCCCCATCGTTGGATAAATAAATTCTATCCTATCCTATCATGTATAATGACGGTGACATCTTTACCGCTTGAGGTCAACGGTGGTGACATTGAAAATAACTCCTTTGAGCCAGAGGATCATGAAGAGTCGCTGAGAGAAAGGACAGTTTCCAATGCTCTCCCCATCGCTCCCTGCCTATAAACACACACACACACGCACACAAACAGACACACACACGCACATACAGAGAAAAAAATAATACATGAGTTATAGGGTGAGACGGGGTTGGTTGTCACACTTATTATATCGCTCAAATTGTGATATGGAAATTTACAGAATTGGGATCAGAGCTCAATTACATTGTCTTCTCTGAAGTAGGACAGCTAAACTTAAGGCAGTGGTTCTTAACCTTGTTGGAGGTACCAAACCCCACCAGTTTCATATGCGCATTCACCGAACTCTTCTTTAGTGAAAAATAAAACGTTTTGTTTTTTTTCAAATCCAAGACAAAGTTCTATGTTTTTTTACTGGTGCACAAAATGAACCATGCATGAACATCACCTTGTTCAAAGAACAAAACCTACACAGTCCATGAACTCACAACAAATTACACACCTGCAAATCAGATGGAAAATTAGAGGGAACATTGTTTGGGGGTATCCATAATACGCCGATAGGGGGAAGTTTTTATTACACGATGAGTCGGGTATGGCTTGACGGCCGAGGCTCCACCGAACCCCTGAGGCCGACTCACCGAACCCCTAGGGTTCTATCGAACCCAGGTTAAGAACCACTGACTTAAGGTGAGAAGACTTTTTGTGGTTTTCATGTCAAATAGTACATCTTCAGCTCCTCATTATTTGTCTTCTAGTTTTTTACACAATGAATGTATTCCAAACAAATAGTCACCTTTAAAAAAGTGGAAAGGGAAAGCTACAGTTGTGGTTGTTAAATATTCCTTTTGAGGTTGGTTTTCACATCTACGTATATATTTATACTTATCATATTTACAGTATGCTGGCCAAAAGATAAGTTCACTGGCCATGTTCCTTGCTCATTCTCTGTTAAAGTACCAGTAGTACCAGTGGAATAACAAGTTGCCTCTATATTGCAGCTATTATCATTTATAGCTATTATCATTTATGTCTGATTTATGACACCAAAAGACTTCCAAAGTTTGCGAATGAATAGATATGATCAAAATAGTATCAATCTTACAGAGATTCCCGAGCCATTTCGAGAGATAATGAGGAAACCAGTCGCGGGATCGTGTGACATAGTGGTAGGAACTAAAGATCCCTTCCCTATCAACATTAATGCTAATCAAGAAGACTTTGTGAGAACCAACAACTATTACTTTTGGAAAAAAATATGATCCAGGACCTTATATATTTAAGCCCGATCCCAAAGAGGATTAGCAATAAGTTTTAGAAGCCGAGTGATGGATGACGTTTCATTGTGACACTAGCATCCGCAGCTAGGTGCTAAACATACAAACTAACAATAACAAACCAGAATAAAACAAACTCTTACTGTATGTAATATTTCCACTCTCGCTGGGATGCGGACCGACGTGACGCTCACATAATACTGTTTAGATAAAGATTCAATCGCAATCCCCACAAAAAGTTCCTATTTAGCCATCTCAAGGGTTGTCAAAGTGGACCAGCCTTTTAGACCATGGCCACATTTGTCTACTACCAGGTGAGAACTGCATGAATTATTATCTAGAATTTACTTTTAGCAAGTTTCAGACGAAGCAGCAGCAGCCGTCGGCTCATTGTGTCAACAATAGCAGCGTAAGCTAGCATTAGCTCACTGCTATCAATGCACCGCTAAAATAGTCCCATCTGCATTGGAGCTTATATTAACAAAATTGCTCATGTTTGGTTAATTTTCAACATGTTAATGGAATATTGTTGTCAGTTTCTGGAAGTTTTTAGAGAGAGAGAGCAACAGAGGACCCTCGATATGTCGAATCAATTGTTGGCGATTTAATTACGATTTCGAATGCATAAAAAAGCCAAGTACATGTGTTCTTGTCTTACATAAGGATTGTGAATGATAAACACCACATCTCTTTCCAATGTTTGCATATATCCAGTGTGACTGACCAGATAACAATGTCAGAGTGCAGAAGCGGTACTATAGTGATGTCAATCTCCGAAAATAGCTGAAGATATTCAGAGTCCAATTCAAAAAATGGCTGACTGAAAATGTGTTATTTTGTGATGTTTAAACAGTGTTTTCACATACTTTGCAAATTGTAAATACAATTGGATGTGGTTCAATGCAGTGTTTTTCAACCTTTTTTGAGCCTAGGAACATTTTTTGCATTGAAAAAAATCCGGAAGCATACCACCAGCAGAAATCATTAAAAAGTGAAATTCAGTTGACAGTAAAAAGCCGTTGTCGTAATTGTTGGCGATGACTTTAAACCATAACCAAGCATGCGTCAATATAGCTCTTGTCTCAAAGTAGGTGTACTGTCACTACCTGTCACATCACGCCCTGACTTATTTTGACTTTTAAGCTGTTTTCCTGTGTGTAGTGTTTTAGTTATTGTCTTGCGCTCCTATTTTGGACTCGTCGTAAGTGCATTCACTTCAAATTGACACAGCGTGCATGACTTGGAGGAATTTTTGATGAGGAAATATTGTTGCGTTACAAACTTTTGTGTGGTGTTGCTTCCTTATCTGTTATCATTTAAAGCTGCTTTTAATGTGTAGCAGCTGAACTGAATGTGACAGCGTGTCGTAATTATGTTGGTCATGTCGTGTGCTTTTTTGTTCTCCTGGCTTCCCTTTTATTTTGTGCCTGCATTTTCCCTGTTGTACCTTTTTTATTCAGTTCATTCTTCCTCGGCGAGGGTCTCACCTGCAACCAATCAGTCCGTGGACTACTTAAGCTTTGCACAGTCTGTGCCTTGCTGGTTACTGTTCCCTGTCCTTCCACCTCGCATGCTTTGCTTGACCTCCAAGTCCGGGTACGTTTTTCGCCTTTTTATAATGCACCTAACCTTTGTGTATTTTTCCATCCTCCCTGAGGTGGACTGGATATCTTTTGTGGACTTTTCCTTGACTCCGTGTGCCCTGGCCTTTCCCCTTGCCGACCTCTGAGGTTCCAGCTTAATGACTACCTTATATAGTGTGCGTTTCTGCCCCATCACCTTTTGTTTGCATTTTTGGACTTAATTGAAGACTGTTTTTTTTATTCCAACTTGCCTTCCGTCTCTGCATTTGGGGTCAACACCTTGTCTAAGTTGTAACAGGTCAGCTGGCACAAACAATACCGATAGCAGTATCATTAGTCCGGAATCTCCACAGTCCTCATGGACCGACCTAGTTAGGAACCGGTACCAATATATACATCCCTAGTCATGTACTAGTGTACTGAAATTCATCCCAGTACACCCTGGCCTGTTCACACATACTGTATCTCTTAACACTGTATAGGAGATTATGGACACTGTATACATAGAATTGAATGGATAAAAGAAAGGTAGTGAGGAGGAATATGAAGCAACAGCAATGCCATTAAGTTTTGGCATTGAAAATAGATGTTGGCACTATGAACACTGAACAAATAAACACACACTTAAAAACACTATTTGATTCGGATATTTTCATATTTGTGTAAATGTTCAAGCTAATTAACATGTTATTTTGCACCAAAATTCTTCTGTGTTGTTCTTATTCCACCCCATGTTTTACCCTCAACTAGAGATGTCCGATAATATCAGACTGCCGATATTATCGGCCGATAAATGCTTTAAAATGTAATATCAGAAACTATCGGTATCTGTTTCAAAAAGTAAAATTCATGACTTTCTAAAACGCCGCTGTGTACCCGGACGTAGGGAGAAGTACAGAGCGCCAACAAACCTTAAAGGCACTGCCTTTGCCTGCCGGCCCAGTCACATGATTAGCATTATAGTTACAATGAATTGATTTACGTGAACCCCCGACTTAAACAAGTTGAAAAACTTATTGGGGTGTTATTTAGTGGTCAATTGTACGGAATATGTACTGAACTGTGCAATCTACTAATAAAAGTTTCAATCAATCAATCAATAATATCTACGGCTTTTCACGCACACAAGTGAATGCAATGCATACTTGGTCATCAGCCATACAGGTCACACTGAGGGTAGCCGTGTAAACAACTTTAACACTTTTACAAATATGCGCCACACTGTGAACCCACACCAAAAAAGAATGACAAACACATTTCGGGGGAACATCCGCACCGTAACACAACATAAACACAACAGAACAAATACCCAGAACCCCTTGTAGCACTAACTCTTCCGGGACGCTACAATATACCATACTTGCCAACCCTCCCGGTTTTACCGGGAGACTCCCGGAATTCAGCGCATCTCCCGATAACCTCCCGGAAGAAATGTTCTCCCGATAAACTCCCGGAATTCAGCCGGAGCTGGAGGCCACGCCCCCTCCAGCTCCATGCGGACCTGAGTGGGGACAGCGGCGACAGTCTGTTTTACGTCCGCTTTCCCACGATATAAACAGCGTCCCTGCCCAATCATGTTATAACTGTAGAATGATCGAGGGCGAATTCTTGGTTTATGTGGGTTTATTGTTAGGCAGTTTCATTAACGTCCTCCCAGCGCGGTAACAACACACAACAGCAGTCACGTTTTCGTCTACCGTAAAGCAGTTTGTCTGCCGTAAACAGCAATGTTGTGACACTCTTAAACAGGACAATACTGCCATCTACTGGATAGCCTCCGGAACACTGAAATTCAAGTATTTATTTTATTTATATGTATAATAAAATAAATATATATATATATATATATATATATATATATATATATATATATATATATATATATATATATATATATATATATATATATATATATATATATATATATATATATATATATATATAGCTAGAATTCACTGAAAGTCAAGTATTTCATACATATATATATTTACAGCTAGAATTCACCAACTCGAGTATTTCATATATATATTTCATATATAGATCAATAAAGTACTATCTATCTATATATGAAATATATATATGAAATACTCGAGTTGGTGAATTCTAGCTGTAAATATACTCCTCCCCTCTTAACCACGCTCCCAACCACGCCCCACCCCCGGAAGTATGCAATATACACCCCCCGCTACCCCCTACCAAACCCCCCCCCAACCTCGCCTACCTCGCCCACCTCATGCTCTCTCAGGGAGAGCATGTCCCTAATTCCAAGCTGCTATTTTGAGGCATGTTAAAAAAAATAATGCACTTTGTGACTTCAATTATAAATATGGCAGTGCCATGTTGGCATTTTTTTCCATAACTTGAGTTGATTTATTTTGGAAAACCATGTTCCATTGTTTAATGCATCCAGCGGGGCATCACAACAAAATTAGGCATAATAATGTGTTAATTCCACGACTGTACATATCGGTATCGGTTGATATCGGTAATTAAGAGTTGGACAATATCGGAATATCGGATATCGGCAAAAAAGCCATTATCGGGCATCTCTACCCTCAACTACTGACACAGTTCTCAATCAATTAAAACCATTCTAACACCAAAACATTCAACTCATCTGTTTTTGACATTCCAAAAGTTCCAATAAATCCACATTTTCCCCCACAGCCTCTCAAATACGTATTGTTTTCTTTTTCCATAGCCCATTCAAACTTTCCTGCAGTAAAACATTTTCCACATCCCCAGCAGCGTATGTCATTCTTAAAACAAAACACTAATATAACATTAACATTATGGTATACACACTATCCATATTATATATTGTGCTTTTAATGCCTGTTTTTTTACTTAGTTTTTTAGCACAAACTAGTGCTGTCAAACTATATACAAAAAACCCTGAATGATTGTGATTAATCGTAGTAAAAAGATTTGCTTGCATAATTTTAACTAACTTAAAACTATGTATTGCTTGGATTCAAAATGACGTCACATCCGGCTCATTGAATATGTGTGGGTTAGGCGCCATTAAGCCTTTCTCGAAGAAAAATGCCCTGTGCTTGCGTTGTTTCAGCTGTACAAACTGGTTAAATCTTGATTTTATTTATCATTGAACGTGATGCAAGTTATACCACAGCTGCACAGTTATCTTATTTATTATTGAACTTTATGTTATTTTATGTTATTGAGTTTGAATGTATACAACTTGATGTTACTTGATGTTCAATAAATTTGAAAATGTTAAGCTTGGCATTAGCGTTCTGTTGGGGCGATGGGGGCAGGTGGGGCTTGAAAACTCCCCCTTGTCCAAAGTGGGGGATGACAAAAAAAGCTTGAGAACCACTGACATACACAATGTTGACATCTGTCATAAACGGCGCGTGCAACGGCAGGGGCAGGCAACAAACATGACTGGAGAAACAAAGTGCAACTTTACCCGAGCAAAAACGATGCATATTTATCTGGAAGAGTATTGATACCAATTTCCCTGACCCAGACACACACAGAGACGTTGTAGACCTCCATGCTTTTCCAAGTTTTATTCTGTTTTGTCATGTAGAATGATGTGGGGACGGCCACATTGTAGAGTGACCGTGGCAGCAACCTGAGGGTTCCTGGTTCGATCCCCAGCTTCTACCACCCTAGTCACGTCCGTTGTGTCCTTGAGCAAGACACTTCACCCTTGCTCCTGATGGGTCGTGGTTAGCGCCTTGCATGGCAGCTCCCGCCATCCGGGAAGAAATCACTTGTCGTAATACAAGCAATATACAATTTAAATATCAGAATGTCATACACAAACTTTAAAAACATGTTTTACTTGAATGCATGTCATATTGAAAGTGTTTGAGTTTCATCTTAAGTTCAGATGGGTGTATTTTGAAAGGACATTTTTGCACGGGCATACGCATTGACCTGATATCTATCACATTTCGGGTAAGAAAAACATCTACGGTCGAAATAAATAAATACTTTGTCAAAAAAATAATTGCTGAGTTAACACGTGTTGACAATTCTAGGCTAAATACATATGTTTCTACAATGCCAAAAAACTAATTAAATAATTGTTCTGGATCAATAGAAGAAAGGGATCATTAATGATCAATGGATTTGGTATAAATTGGGGCCCAATGTGATATGTGTTGGGTGATAAAGCCCAACTCAGACTTTAGTTATTGTTGGTCTGAAACAATAAAACTTGAAGTAAAAGTCGCACTCACTGTGACCACAGCGCTCGGCCCCAAACAGCAGGCTAATCAGCTTAGCGAGCAAGAATGCAAAGATTAGCCTTCCACCTGCAGCAGAATAACATTCCTACACTCTAACTTGGTTCCATGGATACGTGCTATAGTAATACAATACATTTTTACTACTTAATGACTTAAAAAACTGCAAACATGCAGCATAAGTGTTAAAGTGTTTTATCCACTTAGGTCTGAGAACTGTACTTTGTGTCATAAAACTCCATGACAGTTTTTGGACTTAATTAATTTTGATTGTTTTTATGATTGTATTTTTTAATTTGAAACTTTTCTTTATTTTTGCCTTCTTTTAATTTTCTGTAAAGCACTTTGAATAGCCTTGTATACGAATTGTGCTCTATAAACTTGCCTTGCCTTACAGCACTTATCCACACTCAACCCAATGAATTCTATAGAGACCCTGTCTCAATGAAAGATGAATGATTTTACAAAATGTCTACACTTATACACATATACATATGCATATACATACACATACGTACAGAATGTGGAAAGGTGGCACCTGGTGGCCATAAGACGTAACTGCACTTCTTGTCCATATACATAAAAATAGTGTGCATGTATGACATGGGTGTCAAACTCTGGCCCGCGGGCCAAAATTTATATCAAATTAACACTAGAGCTGGCCCACCGATTATATAGAGCGGCGGTGCCGCGGTAACACTGCATTCACCGCTAATTCTCATACTTGCCAACCCTCCCGGGAGACTCCAAAAATCGTCACGTCCGCTTTTCATCCAGTCCAACGAGTGCTGGCCCAGTCACATATGTGCGGCTTCTGCACGCACACGCATGTGAATGCAATGCATACTTGATCAACAGCGATACAGGTTACACTTAGGGTAGCCGTATAAACAACTTTAACACTGTTACAAATATATGCCACACTGTGAACCCACACCAAACAAGAATGACAAACACATTTCGGGAGAACATCCGCACCGTAACACAACATAAACACAACAGAACAAATACCCAGAACCCTTTGCAGCACTAACTCTTCCGGGACGCTACAAGGTGTGTGTGTGTGTGTGGGGGGGGGGTAGCAGGGGGTGTAGTTTGTTTTTATTTAAATTGTATTTGATATGCCATTGATATTTTTTTATTATTATTATTATTATTTGAAACTCGATTTTGCATGTCACTATAAAGTTATATAAGCCTTGCTTGTTCCATATTCAATGCAAAACTTGTTTGGGTTCCTATTAAAAGGTTAATTTGTTCAACTTTGGTTTTGTTCAGTTTTAAATTTTGGACCACTCTGTATTTGAGTTTGACACCCCTGATGTATGAGGTCTCGGGGGTGCCAATTATGGCCAAAGTAATAACGACTATTGTTATCAATATTGAAATCATGATTACCGATTGTTAGGTAAAGCAGTGCTGGGGTGTGAACGTAATACCATCATGTAATTTGTAATGTCTAATAAAAAGGTTTTAGATAAATGTTTTTTATGTATCAAAAGACAAATATTATTTTTTTATATTCTTTAATAATATACAATTGTCAGCTTTTTGTCATTACATGATGCCTTTATCTCTATTTATACATTTTAATAGAGGGAGGTTTTTTTTAATGTATCCATTAAGAGTTTGAGCAGAAATATGTCATATAGGAATTAACTATACACAATAAAACATTAACAAAATGCTGTCACATGAATGGTTTTTGAAGTAATAACTTTGTGACATGAAAAATACACAAGTAATGTAAAAAAAAACATGGCGTTAAGTTTTTGATATCAAAATAAAACACAAAGCAGTTTGGCTAATGAAGATGAAGTCTAATAGACACGCTTTGTTCTTCTCCAACGCCTCCTTGTGGTTCAGTACAACAGTTTGGCCAACAAAAATAAAGAAGAGTGATACCTCGCACATCGAATACACAATCTTCACAGCCTTCGTTCAGTTTGATGTAATGACAAAACATTTTAGCTCGTATTGATGTTATTTGAACACTGATACAGTTTGCAATTAAATAAAGGATGAGTGAACGTCCCAGTAAACAAACTAAATACTTTATAAACAAGTTGTGGGACAACGTTCCCGACACATCGTCTGCTGCATGTTTCCTCACCTCATTAACTCTTAGTCACAGCAGCTGAAGGACGCTGTATTCAGAAAATAAAATCAACATCAAATACTTTTTCTCCTTCGCTGTATACTTTTAGTGTGGGGACAAGTCCGTCTGTCTGCAATATTGTCCACACCTGTCTCCACCTAAACACAGCAGTGCGCTCTTAATTGCACGCTGGGAAGCGAAGGAAAATGACGTTAAACCAAGCACTCGGCTCCGTTTATTTCAAGGGGAAATCTCTGGAGCAAAGTCCGTGTAGTTAGTCCGCCATGGTTATCAAGCCAAACGACGCAAGTGCGCATGCGCCTGACTTTGTGTTGCCTAAAATGCATTAATAAATGATGTTTTTCTGGTAAATAAAAATTAGACGGTATTACTAACTATCTGAAATTTTATCGCAAATTATCAGTACCGTTTACCGTTACATCCCTAGTCCATTAACAAGTAAAAAGTCAAGGGCGGTTACGGCATGTTCTTGCCGCCAACGCTGGTAAATTTTTTAGGGCATTACGGCAAATGATGAGGGTGGTTGTGGCAGTTGCAACGGTTGCTGTGGTTAAATCCGAGCCCTGGCACTGTAGTAATGCTGACAAAGTACCATAGCGCTATTGATCCATCCATTCCTATCACATGATTTCATGCCATTCAGAGATTAATATAAACACAATCTCTATGTACATGAATTGTTTGCCAACATATTACGGCAAAAATACAGATGGCTACTGTATGTGTGAGTAATAATTGGGTCAAGGGAAGCACTTGGGGTAAGCAAATGCGACCAGCTGTTTTGAAGTAAGCAATGTGAACTACATGACCAATGACTAGTTCTTCATTGCCCAAAGCGCACATTCCAAAGAAGCCACAACACACACAAAAATTAAGTATTACATGCTGAACATTATGTATCATAGATTTTCTATCTACCTGTGTTAATAATATACAATATATAGTGCACTTTGTCATACCTTGACATAAAGTGAGATCTCATCATCTTGGTCCAGTGGTGCTTTTGTTGTGTTCTCCTGAACAGCAAGCAAAGGTCTCTCCACCGCTTTGTGAGACACCATTTCCTGTCTCCTCTCTGTCAGCTTCTCCGGATAGGGTAAAAATGACTGTCCATCCTCAAACAGCACCACCTTCTTCTTCTTCACTTGCTGCTCTCTCTGTTTTGAAAGGACATCATCCTTAATCACTGACTTTAGCTCCTTCATCCATGCGTCCCTCACAGGCACACTTAAAATCTCAGTCAAAGCATCTTTCTTCTCGCCTGTCTCTATTTCTCTGACATCTGTTGTCACAAGATGTTCTTCCTGCTCTTCTGGTGCTGCCTCGTGTTCTGATTGCTCTACTTTAATCCATGCATTATCTTTCCTCCGAGTGGACAACAATTTCACCTCCGTCCTTAATGGCTGTGGATCAAGACAAAGTATCTCGTTCTCCATGGCCTGTTTCAATCCTTTGACTCGACCATTCATATCCACTTCCAAGTCATTTCTACCCAGCTTCTCGTCTTCGTCTGGGTCTGATCTGTTACTTGGTGTCAGCTCGTGAAGGCATTCACTTTTTGTCAGGACAATGGCATTTTCACATTGATCACCAATAGTCTCCAGCGCTTCAAGTTCTGTGCTTTGAGCCTTGTCTATCTCGTCAATGTTATCATCTAAAATTGTCACAGGTTCTGCTATCGTTTCTTGATAAAGCCCCTCCCCCATGTTGTCTCGACTATCCATATTTTCTTTGCTTCCATCAACTATGGACTCCTCGAACATCATCTCCTCACCAAGCAGGTCCACGTCTTTTTCAAGTGCAAAATCATGCTCTGTTTGGTTGCTTAAATGTATATCCTCGACCTGGTGTTCAAGCTTAATAATGTTTTCCAAGTCTTTCTGCTCTGGATCTTTGTCATTCTCAGCCATCAGCAAACTCATTTGCTCTTGCTCCTTAATTTCAAATATACCCGTTCCTCCAATACAACTGTCTTTGTCTAGTTTATTAAAATAAGTGATATGCTCAATATTAGGTTCATCTTCAGTTTCCAGACTTGGTGTTGTATCTCTATCTGAAGCAGGCATGTTGACATCCACACACTCCAAAATCTCCTCCTCCTGGAACTCAAGTTGTGAGATGCTATTGGATTCCTGTTTACCTGAGCTGACGATATTGTCATATGGGGTAGTTTCAATATTTTTCTCCTTGTCCTTCAACTGTATAGTCTGATCAACAGTGGGTTCAATTGGAGCTAAGTAAGGTATGATAACCTCACTTTCAGGCAAACCCTCGTAGGGATCTGTTTGACTTTTCACCTGTTTTGCTTCATCCGTGCTAGCATCTTTCATTTCATCCTCTGATCTGATAGATGTCTTGGCAGCGTGCATGCCATTACCTTCAAGGTTTTCTAGAAGTGAGGCTTGAACACTGTGAGCGTCTTCTATGTTGTCATTGACAACAGCTTCATCTGTGGTCAGTGCACATTCAAAGGTCTCGTATATATTTGTAGCTGACCCTTGAACGCTGTGAGGGTCCTCATCCATGGTCATCTGGTGCTCTTCTAATCCTTTGACATGCATATTTTCATGTTCACTTTTCTCAATCATATCTTCTGTTACGTCCACAATGCCCTGTGTGTTATCCTCATCATTTTTCCCGTTTTCGTCTTGGTCATCTTGGCCTTCATCCAGTGATGTATAGTGACACATTAGACATGCGGGCGCCATGTTCATGTCATGCGGTCTTTCCTTGCCCAGTAAGCTTTCCTCGTTCCCAGACGCTTTATCTGGCATTCCATGTGCTTCATTTGTGTATCTTTCTGTACCACATTCATCCTTTGCTGAGACCTGAGACTTCATGTTTGTTTTCTTTAGCCTTCTCTCTTCCTCTCCCTTTTTCCAACTGGCTTCTTCTGTGTCTTTGTGCTCATCATTTTCTTGTTGGCAGTTATCATCTTCTACCAGTCCTGATGTGTGACAAAAACTTTCAGTGTTGATTAAATGCTGCTCATCCTGGATTCCACCCGGTTTCTCAGTCTCTCCGTCTTCATCGTCACTAATTTCATCTTCACTTTTGTCATCTTTGCTATCCTCAAATTGCAGCGCATCTGGTAAATCAATTTGGTTTTCAGCAGTCCCTATCTCTCTTTTATTGGAGCATTCTTCCTGGATCATCCCCTCATTCATTGATTTTTCTCCATCGCCCTTTTTTGTTTCACTGCCCAAAGCCAAAATGTCAACGCTTGTCATGACATAATCCTTAATTGATGTTACTGTCTGGAGTTCTTCCACATCTTCCACTATTAGCTGTGTACTTTCTACTATGTTCATCTGCAGACAGTTTTTGACCTCTTCGTTACCTGCCGCTTTGTCATCACCTTCAAGTTCCATATGTTTGATTTCTTTTGCTGCCGAAAAGTCTTCAGTTGATGTGTGTAAAGCTTGTACCCCGACACTGCTCTCTTTCTCATTTTGTTCATCTCTTGGTTCTTTTTCTCCTTTCTCTCCGCTTTCCTCCTGTCTTTCTCCATGCCCATCTTGTCCCTCTGTCACTACACTTGGTTTGAGCTCTATTGGGAGGATTCCTACTTCTTCTGCTTCACCCTTCTCTGGACCTTCTTCTTCAGCTGGCCCAACCATCAACAAGACATCCTCCCCCACCTCGTCGGCGAGTTCAATCTCCTCATCTTCAGCATTTCCATTTTCTCCTTCAGTCTGTGTGTTTGCCTCTGGACAAAAAGTGACCAGACTGTGGACCACAGTGGAGTCTGACAGGTCCGTGTCGGCACAGAAGTCTGACTGAGCCATTGAAAAAATATATAAAAAACTGTGTTGTGGATCTGTTGACAGTTGCGTAAGCGGTCCAGAATTTCAAGATAGCAAAGATTTTTTTTGTTCCTAAATTTTTTCAAAAGTTATTTTTCCCAAGAATGCGAGGTAAGATTGATGCAGTATTCCAGATTCAAATACGTCTTGAAAGAAGTTACAAAGCAAATGCTGATAATAGGTTTAAGCAAATACAATTTCAAGACTGCTCCAAAGACGACTTAAAAATCTGCTAAATTGACCATCGTCTTTTTTAAAAGAAAAAAAAACCTTACTATAAATAAAAAGGAAACAAGGAGCAAGTAGTCACCCGTAGCCAGTTGCCGAAAAACGTATTGCAGCTTGAGCACAGTTGGACAACCCTAACAAGCTACTTCTATCTCTCTCTCTCTCTCTCTCTCTTTCTCTCTCTCTCTCTCTCTCTCTCTCTCTCTCTCTCTGTCTCTCTCTCTCTCTCTCTCATGCACTCACGCATGGACTCTCTCCCTCACTCTCTATCTTGGGGATTAAATCAAACCTGATCTCCACATGACTGGGAGCTTAAACCCCAGTATAACCTGACTTGAAATCCTATGCATTCGCTCATAGTGCAAGCAAAACAGAAACGCAGAACACTCATAATTGCTGCTAATTCACTGGTAATGGAATACCAAAACAATTGCAATTCCAATTGCATTGACTACAAAACATAAGCATGCCAGCTATTGAAAGAATAATTATTTCTCATCAGTATCCTCCAAAACCAGGATTGTACATAAAGTTTTTGATTGATGTATGCCCAAAATGATTATTGAGATGTAAATAAGTTATTATGACTATCAGTATTAGGTCAGCTAAATCTAATTAACAGACAGAGCTGCGAAAAAAAAATCTAACAAGATAAAATAATCAATAACTCAGTGTTTTAACAAGCAAGTTTTGTCATGAGCCGGTTTTTGCCACACGTGTTTCAAGTCTTTTTGCTCTTCCTCGTTCTCAGACCTGTTTACTATAATATCAACTCTTTATTAATATGCAGTTGAGTTTTATGATTTTATCCTCTATCTGCTCATGCACTGTCCTCAGAGCAATGCAGAAAGCAACTGCTGCTGTGAGGGACACATTAAAGTAGCTGCTGTCAAACATCTCATTATTTTTTCTGCTCTAAGCAGTCTTTTCTTTTTGTATCTCTTCTGTAGGGGCCAGGGCATTCCGGAATTCTGGTGCCCAAGTAGAAAATGCTCTAGAGCCTGCAGGCTTTATGAGTCACTAATAAGCCGACATTTTTGAAACGCAGATTTCGTAACGGAACATACTGCTCGATACAATCAGCAAGATATAATGGTGCTAAACCATTGAGTGTTTTGTACGTCAGTAATAAAACCTTAAAATCACACCTTATACTGTATGTACCAAAAGCCAGTGCAGGCGGGCCAGTATAGGCATAATATGATCCCACTTTTTTGTCATCATCAAAAGTCTCGCAGTCAGATTCTGGACCAACTGCAATCGTTTAATGCTGGACATGGGTAGACCTGGAAATAAAATGTTACAGTAATCAAGACGAGACATTACAAACACATTTATAATGATCTCAGCGTCACTTGTGGACAAAATAGGACAGATTTTAGCGATATAAAGGAAATGGAAAAAAAGACTGTTTTAGTAACACTCTTACTGTGCAGCTGGAACAAGAGAGTTGGGCCAAAAAGAGGGCCGAGAACATTTTTGCAGAGTCACTTTGGACAATTGTTTTATTGTCGAAATTCAAAGTGGTATCCTTAAGTAAGTGCCTATCTAGCAGGACCGATAATCAACATATCCGTTTTCTTGGAGTTGAAATGCAAAATGCTGCTAGACATCCATTGTTTATTTTCACAAAAACACGCCTTTCAGACAGTGGCGTAGGACAGGTTCAACATGGGGTGGACATGCGCTCACACATACACTTTTACAATTTTCCCAGAGAGTGCCTATTTTATACTTGTTGATTTGCCAAAGCCCTGGACAACTGTGTATTTATAGGGTGACTTTCTTTCTCAGAGACAGTATGCCAATGTGTATGACTATTTTTATGTGCTATACATTTTTTGATGTATGATTTTACAGAAAATAGTCTGAGTTTGACTTTGTTAATTGCCATGCAATAAAGACACAAAACTCCCTTCTGTACTGCATCATAATGAATCCAAGAAAAGCATTGTACCACTTTTCTTGAAAATGTTAAGTTTTGTTTGACAGAAATTGAGTGTCCATAAATTTTGGGTGTGGCAAAAGTCACAATGTCACACAATGCCACTGACATGCATTTACTACTAGCAAGCAACACCATATTCCACTCTTTTGTGAACACTTGTACATTATCCACTTTTAGTTTTCCTCTTTTTGCACCTGTCTCTACATGACTTTGACTACCGGCCTCAAGCCTGTGATGTTCCCACAAGGCATTAACATATTTACCACAGACGATGTTACATAGTACTGTATGTATGTACTGTATCAGCATTTGACTTAAAAACATAACCCAAACCCTACAGTACTGTAGAAATGATTAAATTATTATCATATTAAATTATATATATCTTAAAAATCTACAAAACCCAAAACCAATGAAGTTGGCACGTTGTGTAATTCGTAAATGAAAACAGAATACAATGATTTGCAAATCTTTTTCAACTTATATTCAATTGAATAGACTGCAAAGACAATATATTTAATGTTCAAACTGAGAAACTATTTTTTTGTTGTTGCAAATAATCATTAACTTAGAATTTAATGGCAGCAACACATTGCAAAAAAGTTGGCACAGGGGCATTTTTACCACTGTGTTACATGGCCTTTCCTTTTAACAACACTCAGTAAACGCTTGGGAACTGAGGAGACCAATTTTTGAAGCTTTTCAGGTGGAATTATTTCCCATTCTAGCTTGATGTACAGCTAAAGTTGTTCAACAGTCCGGGGTCTCCGTTGTCGTATTTTAGGTTTCATAATGCGCCACACGTTTTTAATGGGAGACAGGTCTGGACTACAGGCAGGCCAGTCTAGTACCCGCACTATAACACGTGGTTTGGCATTGTCTTGCTGAAATAAGCAGGGGTGTCCATGATAACGTTGCTTGGATGGCAACATATGTTGCTCCAAAACCTGTATATACCTTTCAGCATTAATGGTGCCTTCACAGATGTGTAAGTTACCCATGCCTTGGGCACTAATACACCCCCATACCATCACAGATGCTGGCTTTTGGACTTTGAACCGGATGGTTCTTTTCCTCTTTGGTCCGGAGGACACGACGACCACAGTTTCCAAAAACAAATTGAAATGTGGACTCGTCAGACCACAGAACACTTTTCCACTTTACATCAGTCCATCTTAGATGAGCTTGGGCCCAGCAAAGCCAGTGGCATTTCTGGGTGTTGTTGATAAATGGCTTTGGCTTTGTATAGTAGAGTTTCAACTTGCACTTACAGATGTAGCGACCAACTGTAGTTACTGACAGTGGTTTTCTGAAGTGTTCCTGAACCCATGTGGTGATATCCTTTACACACTGATGTTGGTTTTTGATGCAGTACCGCCTGAGGGATCGAAGGTCTGTAATATAATTGCTTACGTGCAGTGATTTCTCCAGATTCTCTGAAACTTTTGATGATATTACGGACCGTAGATGGTAAAATCCCTAAATTCCTTGCAATAGCTCGTTGAGAAATGTTGTTCTTAAACTGTTGGACAATTTGCTCACACATATGTTCACAAAGTGGTGACCCTCCCCCATCCTAGTTTGTGGATGACTGAGCATTTCATGGAAGCTGCTTTTATATGCAATCATGGCACCCACCTGTTCCCAATTAGCCTGTTCACCGTTCACCTGTGGGATGTTCCAAATAAGTGTTTGATGAGCATTCCTCAACTTTATCAGTCTTTGTTTGCCACTTGTGTCAGCTTTTTTGAAACATGTTGCAGGCATCAAATTCCAAATGAGCTAATATTTGCAAAAAAATAACAAAGTTTTCCAGTTCGAACATTAAATATATTGTCTTTGCAGTCTATTCAATTGAATATAAGTTAATAAGGATTAGCAAATCATTGTATTCTGTTTGTATTTACTAATTACACAACGTGCCAACTTCACTGGTTTTGGGGTCTGTACTTGACATCAGTCGTAAGCTGTTCTCCTTTCTTATTATCATCAATAATGTAATGTGATTTTGAAATATTTCCTCACACCCTGAAGCTTTGCCTGACACTTCCTTCTCTTCCCTGACTTTATTAGTTATTTCCATGTTAAAGTCCCAGCAAGCACAAGACATTGATAAAAACGTTGTTTATACATATGTGTTTTTTTAAACTGACTTCTAAGCAACGTTGCAAAATAGTTGCATTTGTAAATTGAGACAACGTTGATGTCTAACGTTGGATTGTTGGTTGGGAAATTACCAAATTTTAATGGTCAAATCAACGTCACAACCTGACATTGACTAAATATAGTCAAAAAGCATGTTGTTCCAATTTTAGGTTTGAGTTGTCAGGGCCTAATTAAAGAAGTTCTAAACGTTGTTTCAATGTCTCGTGCCTGCTGGGGTAAAACTGTTTGTTGGAAAGTAACAACAGGCTGAGCTTCTCAGTTTCTCCACATTCCATTACTTCAACTGCCTCATTACTCTTGTGTCCTATCATTTTACTGTTAAGACATAATTACTCACACTGACATTAGTCTTTTTAAAATAACAGATTAAGTTCTGCCCCGTGACCCCAAAAAGGGACAAGCGGTAGAAAATGGATGGATGGACAGAGTAAGTCCTGCTGCTGTTTAATTTTTTAGTGGTGGCATTTTGCTATCTGGAAGGGGATGACAAAACATTTAACCAGTATTTCCCTTACCAGGGAACACTGACAACGTTAGCAATGAAATAATAGACGAGTGACCATGCCAGAAATTAAAATGACTTAACTCAAACGACATGTTTTCTAAATATGAATAAAAACAAACAGCATATACCGTCTATAAACAAACAATATTCATGGCAACGTCCTCAACAGACCGTGGCTTGCTACTGTCCTCTCAACTAAACACAGTCTCTCACTCTCTCCCGCCCAGTGTTGGGACTAACGCGTTACTCTGTAACGTCGTTAGTTTCGGCGGTAACTAGTAATCTAACGCGGTATTTTTTATATTCAGTAACTCAGTTACCTTTACTACATGATGCGTTACTGCGTTATTTTACGTTATTTTGTATGTAGTATCGGCTAGAAACAGAAGATCTGAGTGTGTTTTATTGCAGCGCTGCGGCGTCGTCCTGCGTCACAAGGAAAAGAAAAGGCGTGCTTTGTGTGGGTGGGGGCGGGGGAGGATCCTAGACCATAGTCGAAGAGCGCAGGGGAGACATTCCTCCAGGGTCTATGTACTTCGGGGCTAACAACCTTCACTTTACCCGGCAGTGGGTCTTTACAGCTCCGGACTCGAGGGTGAATGACGAGGCCGGCGGTTTGTTGCAACTTTGTGACTTTATTGGTGTCTTGCACGTTGCCATCCACCAAGCTAGAGCACCTGCACACATTCACTGTTGCGCTCCCTCACCTCTCTCGCCCACTCACTCACTGACGTCACTCACCTCACATGCTGTCATATCTTAAAGGGCCACACACACACACACACACACATACGCTACTCTCATAACAACTAACAAGACATCATGGCGAAGCCAGAAGTCGAGTTTCTTAACATTCTCACGACTTTTCTTTTGTCGAGCACAAAGAAAAGAACATTTTAGTTAAATGTAAGTTGTGTCTTGGATCAAAGATCCCATCTACTTAAAGTTAAAGTTAAAATGCCAATGATTGTCACACACACACACTAGGTGTGGCGAAATTATTCTCTGCATTTGACCCATCACCCTTGATCACCCCCTGGGAGGTGAGGGGAGCAGTGAGCAGCAGCAGTGACTGCGCCCGGGAATACTGCCCAAAACAGCAATTCAAATCTGCTGAAACAGCTACAAAGGCAACATGCTTCGACGAAGCTAGTAAAGAGAGACACAGACTCCGATGCCACTTCAGCTCCACGTAAGGATTTTAACAGAGGCTCTGCTAGCCACGACAACATTGATAGAGCCATTGCAGCGTATGTGCTAGAAGACATGCAGGCTATTTCTACAGTGGAGTCACCCGCTTTCAGGCAGCTAATTAGCATGATACCGGCGTCAAACAGCAAATGGCACGGAGAACATGTTCCAAGTACCTGGACAGTGAGTACATAAACATGGAAAGCGAGCTAAAGAAAACACTCCATACTCTGCCTCTGCTCATCATTCATCATTGAAGGTACACACTCTATGTCAATTCTCTTTTATACTCTTTCATTCTAGACTTCTAGAGTGTTTGATTATCACATCACTCTAAATGTATAGACTATAAAGTTCACAAACATAAAGAGGGATCCTAGTGGGCCAGGCCAATCTTTCCTTATCTCTAAACTAAAACTGTGGAAATGTGTAGAGTGTTCTGGGCATCAGTACAGTGTTGATCTCCTGAATACATGATTTTATTTCCCAATTCCTTGAGAGAGAAAAAATGCCTGGTTAGGCTTTGTGTATGTCATGTGTGCCTTCCTTAGGTGAAGCCAGGTTTACAGCTATGTTGTTATTATGCTGTTTGTTACTTATGTATGTTATGTTGCAGCTATTTAAAATAGTTTTGTCAATTTGTTCTGGCCTGAAATAAATTGTCCCTTTGAAACATATCTTTGTCTTTGTGTGTTGTATGTAGAGCACATTGCTTAGCAGAGTTCAGTGATGCAAATGCATGTCAAGTTGATCAACAGATTGTATTATTCTCCAGTGCAATAACAGTACTGAAATGAAGGCTAAAAGGGCATTAATGGGAGCTTTTTTTGGTGTAAGTAACTGAGTTAGTAACTGAGTTACTTTTGAAATAAAGTAACTAGTAACTGTAACTAGTTACTGGTTTTCAGTAACCAACCCAACACTGCTACCGCCTCCACACTCAGAGTGTCTTCTTCTTCTTCTTCTTTTGTTTACTGGCGGTTAGCAAGCAGCCTTCTGGTGTGCATTACCGCCACCTTCTGATATGGAGTGTGGGCCGAGGCGGATCCCTACTCTATATTATTTTATTTAATCCAGTCTTTTTTAAATATGTGTATAATGCTTTGTATCCTACGTGTTCTGAGTGCAATCCTAAAATATCTTCCACTACTAACCTAACCTTTTGATTGATTGAATGATTGAAACTTTTATTAGTAGATTGCACAGTACAGTACATATTCCGTACAATTGACCACTAAATGGTAACACCCAAATAAGTTTTTCAACTTGTTTAAATCGGGGTCCACGTTAATCAACCTTCTCTTTCTCTAACTTATTTCCTTTTCTCTGTTGTATTTCCTACAATGTATTAAAACATGTCCTACACTTTCTGTCTGATGACAACATTCACACAGTCCTGTATTATGTGTCTCTATCAAGTTCAATTAACTATTTAGATATGTTTGTCCCAATTTCATTCTAGTAATAATGTCTTCTTCCTTCCTATTTCTATTGCCTCCTCTCATTACATCTACTCTCCTCTGGACTTTGTAATACTGCCGACCTTTTCTTTCCTTACTCCAATTATCTTGACACTTTTTATTGTGTTCTATCTTAACTATATTCTTCACTTCTTCTTTACTGTGGTTGATCTCCATGTTTACTTCTGTTTTAGTGGTTGCTTGCTTTGCGTACTTGTCTGATAATTCATTCCCCTCAACTCCTACATGAGCAGGTACCCAGAGAAATGTTACCACACCTCCCGCTTTATTTATTCTGTAGATTGCCTGAAATATTTAATATACTAAATCTTGTCTTGTTTCTGATGCTTTGTTTTTATGCTGATCAATGCACTGCTGGAGTCCGAGCACACAACTGCTTGTCTTTATTTTCCTCTATCCACTAAACTGCCATATAAATTGCGACCAATTCCCCCGTAAAAACAGATCACTTATTACTGATTCTTTTATTCAATACTATGTTTCCTTGTGGGATAACTGCTGAAGCTCCTACTTTATTATTATAGTTTTTGATGCATCTGTATATATTATGACATTGTCTAAAAACTTTTCCTCAATCTTTTGTTCTATCTGGTAATTATTTAAACTTCTATTCTTTAATAATTGCATATTTACATCTGGGATATCGTACATCCACGGTGGTATTGCAGGGATTGGTACTGTAGGGCTAACTTTAATATTGCCAATTTGAGCTTTTTCACATATGTCTCCTATTATCCACCTGAAAATATTCATCTTTTTCTTCTCTTTTTCTTGGCAGTTTAGTAGCACTTGATGAGTTGGATGTCCTTGCTTGGACCCTTTTAAGTTTGCCCAATAAACTGCTGACAGTTGATCTCTTCTCATGTCTGAAGGTTTTTCATTCATTTCTACTTGTAATGCTGCCACTGGGGTTGATTTAGTAGCTCCACAACATGACCTTCATGCCTGTGACTGGATCTTGTCCATTTTCCCAAGTCATGTTTTTGAAGCAGATTGATAAATGATGCATCCATAATCAATAACAGATGGAATTAAACTAGTGATATATATTTCTTTCAATGCCTATCTATCAGCCCCCAAATCTTTACCCCTCAAAGCCCTCATTATATTTAACACCTTTTTACTTTTCTCCACTATTTTACTGATGTGGGTTGACCAGTTAATATATTAATCGAACCATATTCCCAAATATTTAAATACTTGTACCTCTTCTATATTTTCTCCATAAAGTTTAATTTAGAGCTTGTTTTGAACCATCCTCATTGTAAAATTCATGACTTTAGTTTTCCCAACAGAGAATCTTAAACCCCAAGCTGTTCCCCATTCTTGAACATTATTTACCGCTTTTTGAAAATTATTTTCTATATGATTTGTATTTCTACATCTCTTCCACATCACTTCATCATCAGCAAACAGTGCCACCTCCACTAATACTTCCACTTCACTAAACACTTCATTTATCATTATTGAAAATAATACTGGACTTATTATATTCCCTTGCGGGGTCCAATTTTCCACTTCATATACTCTACTATATTCATTCTCTATTTTTACAAAAATTGTTCTACTTGTTAAGAAGTCTTTTATTCATCTATACATTTTCCCTCTAATCCCAATTGTATTTAATTTTATCAGCAACCCCTGTTTCCACAACATATCATAAGCTTTCTCTATGTCAAAAAATACTGCAATTATACTTTATTTATTTATTTGTCTTTGTCTAATTTCCTCTTCCATCTGCACAGCTGGGTCGTTTGTGTTTTTTGCTTTCGGAAATCCACTTTGGTAGTTTTTTATTATTTCTTTTGACTCTAAATAATATACTGCTTTTTCATTAATCATTTTTTCCATTACTTTGCCCAAATTTGAGGTCAATGCTATCGGCCTATAATTACCTGCCTCTTCCAGGTCTTTTTCTGGTTTGTATATTGGAATTATTACAGCTTCTTTCCACTCAGCTGGTCAATTTCCTTCTTCATATATCCTATTATATAATTTCCAGACCACTTCTTTGCATATGTTACCTTAGTTTTTGATCATCTGGTAACTCACCTGAACTTTTCCTGGGGTCGTACTTTTAACCTGTTTCAATATTCGAACCATTTCATTCAAGGAAAATGTCTTATCTATTGTGTTGCTAAAGCCATCATTGTTATCTTCCGTCATTTCCCCAATATTTAAACAAATTGTTTCTTCTCTTTTCTTTTTCTACATTTCTCAAAATATCATTACTGTGCACTTTAACAAATGTTTTTGCTTAAAGTTCTGCTTTTTCTTTATTTTCTACCACACACCGTGTGCCATCTTATCTTTCATCACATGATTTTTATGTTCACTTCTGATCCCTGACATGTTCTTGATCATTCCCCATACCTGGCCTAATGGAATAGTTCTATTTAGTGATTCACAAAATGTTCTCCAATACTCTTTTTTTTTCGTCTTTTTAATGACTTCCTTACTTTAGCTTGGTGCCTTTTATACTGAATCATATCTTGAAAATTGTGTGTTGTTCTTAATATTCTAAATGCTCTATTCCGTTCTTTTATTGCGTCTGTGCACTCTTGGTCCACCACGGCACTATCTTCCTTCTTTTCCCTATTTTACTCCTTGGTATATACTCTGTTTGGCTGCCTCCATTATGCACTTTGTAATATCTGTGTTAAGTTGTTCAATATCTTGATTTATATCCACTTCCTTTAGTCATGTCTGTAATTTCCCTAAATTGTCCCCAGTCACCATGACTATATTTCCATCTTCCTTAGTGCTTTCTGTCCTTTCGTTTATGTTTCTGTTAATGAAAATTGGGTAGTGGTCACTTCCTATAGTGTTGTCTTTATTTACTTCCCATTCCACCTATCCTGTCAACCCTTGTGACATTAGTGTTAAATCTATTGCTGTTTCTTTACCCGTAACTACATCTAACCTTGACCCATCATTCACACACACCAATTATTTTTCCTCCAAAGATTTTTCCAATGTGTCCCCATTCCAGTCATCCCTTTCACTCCACACTGTGCTATGTGCATTAAAGTCACCACACCAAATGATATTGCCACTCTAGTGCTCGACTATTGTTTCAAGTTGATGTATTTGTCATTTCTTGCATGGATTATAGAAGTTTAGCACTCTGTACCTTTCTTTATTATTCCATATTTCTACTCCTGCTATTTCTAGTTCTTGTGTTACTTTTAATATTGTATAATGCATTTCTTCTTTAATAAATATGGCGCATCCCCCTCCTTACCCATCATCCCTATCTTTACGTATTGTTATGTATCCTTTTATTTTAAAGTTCAATTTTGGCTTCAGCCATGTTTCTTGAATACATATTACATGTGGTTTAGTTTTCATATTATTAATAAATCCCTTTAAATCCTGTGCTATAAGACTTCTGGCATTCCACTGAACAATGAACTTGGATTGTGGTCACATGACTCCGTTTCGTCTACTCTCTGTAGTTCACCTTGCACCTGTTCCCATACTTGCCAACCTTGAGACCTCCGAATTCGGGAGATTGGGGGGTGGGGGGGGTTTGAGGTAGGCGGGGCGGGGTTAAGGGGGGAGGAGTATATTTATAGCTAGCATTCACTGAAATTGAAGTATTTCTTATATATATATATATTTGAATTTTTCTTTCCTTCATGACCTCCTCTCCCCTTCTTTCCTCTCTCCCCTCTCGTCCTATCCATGTCCATACCTTCCTCCTACATCCCTTCACTATCCCCTTCCATCTCGATCCAGTCACAAATCAGTTTATGCTCAACCGCCAAAAAGATTCAGACACTCTCACTGTCAGCCACAGATCCTTGGTCCACTTCCGCTTCCGATCCCGCCCCACCCAAACACCACTCAGAGATGATGAAGGAAGTCACATGACACAGTGTTGCGCTTTCAAAATAAAAGCACAAGTTCTTCCATGGTATATTTTTTTTGCTGGGACAAACGCATCTTTCTCCAATATTGGGGGGGACAATTCCAGGCAGGGCCAAGAACCGAACCTTGTGGGACTTTGCAGGTGACCTTAACAAACTCTGGGGCCACAATGTTATGGGATACACAGTGTGTCCTTTCAGTGAGATAGGCCCTTAAGCAAAAAAAGTGTGAAACCTGTCACACTCAGAATCAGAATCAGAATAGTTTTTATTGCCATTGTTTGAGAACGGGTTCACAAACTAGGAATTTTACTTGGCGCAATCGTGCAACATAAAACACATATAACCAGTGTTCGGACTAATGCGTTACTTTGTAACGCCGTTACTTTAGGCGGTAAATAGTAATCTAAAGCGTTATTTTTTATATTCAGTAACTCAGTTCCCGTTACTACATGATGCGTTACTGCGTTATTTTACGTTATTTTTTATGTAGTATCGGCTAGAAACTGAGAAGATCTGCGTGTGTTTTATTAGAGAGCTGCACAAGAGGCGACCAGGAAAGAGGCGCGCTTGTGTGTGTGAGTGGGAGGGGGCGTGTCTGTGTTTACATCATGGCGGAGTCAGAAGTCGAGTTTCTTAACATTAATATTAATATTGTCTCACTACTTTTATTTTGTCGAGCACGAAGAAATTAACATTTTAGTTAAATGTAAGTTGTCTTGGATCAAAGATCCTATCCTAGCAATTCAAATCTGCTGAAACAGCTACAAAAGCAACATGCTTCGACGAAGCTAGTAAAGAGAGACACACTTCACCTCTACCTCCAACAGCGGCTGGATTTTAACGAGGCACTGCGCACTGAAGGTACACACTCTGTCGATGCTCTTATATACTGTTGCTCTTTCATTCTAGGGATTATCACATCACTCTAAATGTAGACTATAAAAATCTCAAACATAAAGAGGGATGCTAGTGGGCCAGGCCAATCTTTCCTTATCTCTAAACTAAAACTGGGGAAATGTGTAGTGTTCTGGGCTTCAGACATAATTTTATTTCAGAATTTCTTGAGAAAAAAAACCGCCTGGTTAGGCTTAGTGTATGTAGTTTAACTGTTTAACTTTAATAGCTGTAAACCTTACTTGGTTTACAGCTATGTTGTTATTATGCTGTTTGTTACTTATGTATGTTATGTTGCAGCTACTTAAAATAGTTTTGTCAATTTGTTCTGGCCTGAAACAAATTGGCCCTTTGAAACATATCTTTGTCTTTGTGTGTTGTATGTAGACCACAGTGCTTAGCAGAGTTCAGTGATGCAAATGCATGTCAAGTTGATCAACAGATTGTGTTATTCTCCAGTGCAATAACAGTCCTGAAATTAAGGCTAAAAGGGCATTAATGGGGGCCTTAAAAAATTTAAAAAAATATATAAGTAACTAAATAGTTACTTTTCACAGTAACGCATTACTTTTTGGTGTAAGTAACTGAGTTAGTAACTGAGTTACTTTTGAAATAAAGTAACTAGTAACTGTAACTAGTTACTGGTTTTCAGTAACCAACCCAACACTGCATATAACACAGAATAGAATACAATTAGCTGTAACTGAGCTATCAGATCTTGTTATTGTTCATGTGCCTGATGGCCGAGGGGAAAAAACTGTTCAGGTGGCGGGAGGTGTGGGTCTGGATGGACCGTAGTTTCCTGCCTGAGGGGAGAGGGGAGAATAGTTTGTGTCCAGGGTGAGAAGAGTCAGCTGTGATCCGACCCACACGCCTCCTGGTCCTGGAGGAGAACAGGTCCTGGAGGGATGGGAGTTTGCAGCCAATAACCTTCACTGATAAGTGATTTGACACGATTCAAAAGAAAGTTATGATCAGCATTTGTTTTAAAGCGCATTTTAGTATGTTTACTGTGCTACTTCAGGAACTGTTAAGTGAACTCATTCGAGACAGCTGGGCACAACAGACCAAACAATGCGATTGGAGCAAATGAGGACTCAGAGTTGTTGCATGATTAGCAGGATGCTGGACATGTGAGAGAGAGAGTTCAGGACATAGGCAAGAAAAACAAGCCAAACGCGAGAGTGACGTGCAGTGACTGCAGGACACAGAAAGTGTCGGGAGTCTGACGTGGAGTGACGCAGCTGAGGCGTGCTTGGGAGAGACCTCCTGGAGAGAGGGGGAAATGACTGGGGTACGGTGAGCAGGTGGCAAAGAGGAGAACGTGCAGAAGAGAGCTATCGACTCAACGTAAAGAAATGAGGAATAATTTGGTGCCTGGTGGGCATCAAGGACAAGAGCGTTGATATATAATACAACTAGATATTGCTTGCGTTCAGTCACATGACTTATTCCCGTAAATGAAAAACAGTGGTGGTCAACGAAGCCAGGATTGCTGTTGTACAGCAAGCAGCGCGTGAACTCTGAGTACGCAAGGGGCCTAGATCTTCCTGCAAAAAGCAAATAAGAGCAAAATATCTAACTGTGCAAAGGAATCGATCCGTATTCTTTATCAAAAAATGATTTGTTGCGTGATAAGGGATTATCAGTCGGTGTATCAGACTATCTTGTGCTCCAGACATCATTCTGGACGACAAAACAGATAAAAGCTTGGAAGAGCATGGAGGTCTACAACTTCTTTGTGTGTCGCTGGGTCAAGGAAATTGATAGCAAGACTATCCCGAATAAATACAGTCATGTGTTTAGCCTTTTTGCTGTACGCGCCATGTTTTTTCCCCGTCTTTATCAAAGTATAACTGTAGTTGTCAACTTTGTGTATGTGCTGAAAGATGAATTCATGATTATTGCTTTTGGTAAAAGCTTAACTCGTTAATGTTTTGCTCACATTGGATTTATTTTATTTAGACTCGCGGAATTGGTGGTTTACAAAAAACTCGTAGCAAACATGTGTTTAAGAAATACAATTAATATCAAGATTATACTTATGTTAAAAGTATATGTAAACGTTTCTTTGCCGTGAGGGTTCTCCTGAGTCCGAAAGATCTTCCGTGAGCCCGGTAGACAGTTTGAATACAGTCTTTTTATTTTGCCTACGGTCTGGATTGCTTTTCAGCAGTCTGTTTTAGGCGTGTGTCTCTCGCTCTCTCTCCAGCTCCCAACTCCAACCCCGTGTCTCGTTCCAGCTGCTGCTAATAAAGGCGACAGGTGATTAGATAACAAGGTCCACCTGGGCCAACTACTCACCTGTCGCTGTCTTCGAGGCCATTCCTTGCACACCCCGTTCTGCGGCAGGCCCGCAGGCCACGCCCCCCTCCACAGTATATTAAACAAATCTTTAACGAAGTGATCACTGCAAACTCGACTCTACTCCCTTGGACTGGAGTGCGTGACACTTTTCTCGTCGTTGTTTCGTAAAATCTTGCACTCTTTCCCGCTTTTTAATTACCTCTCGAGGAAATCTGAGGAAACGTTTATCCTTTTCGCGATTTGAACGGTTTGTACAGCCGAAAATAACTTAAGCATAAGGCATTTTTCTTCGACAAAAGCTAAATGGGGCCTAGTACACATTGAAAACAGAGCTAGCTTGACCGCCACGCGTATTCAATGAACCGGACGTGAGCCGAACGTAACGTCATGTAAATCCTAGCAAGACTCGCCGTTAGTTCCAATAGCTTTCTACAGATTTCTATTTCTATTCTAAAAGTTATGTATTCATATTTTGTGCAACATTTCATGCATAGACACATTTAGGTATGATTTTTGGTGCGATTTTCCATGCATAAAAACATATGTTAATGCTACTTGTGCAACAGGGCTATGTTCAGTTCAGTTCACACACGACTGCATCACTCCTTAAATGCGTACACACACAGACACCCACAAATCACAGATACTACACTACCTTCCCCTTTATGAATTTCCTTGCCTTGAAGGGTCTACAAGAAATTCCATGAACCTTGGCGGTCTGCGCCTCTGTCTCCATCCATCAACAGGTGGCACTAGCGGCAACAATGGTGGAACCTGGAGAACTTTGATCCACTAAACATCCCGTGCCATCTGGTAAGGCAGGCCCCGCCTCAAATTGGGAAACTTCACTTCCCCGGTAGGGTGCCAACCGGTCTCTATGCAGGGCAACCTTTCTGTCCCCAGGGGACACTGAAACTCTATAAACTACCTCCCGCACCTTCTCAAGCATCCTACACAGTCCGTCCCAATGACATGTACACCCAAACGAGCTCGTCAGGCTTGAAGTCCCGCCCCTTGCTCCACACTTTGTGGTTCCTGAAACCAGCCTTCTCCAACTGGTCTCGAACGAAGGCATGTGCCGCCTTTAACCCATCCTGCAGCTTCCTGGCATACGCCAGTCCCGGTCGAACCTCAGTGCTGCCTGGTGGTCCCCCTAATGCCAACTCTCCCAACCCAACATCAACAGGGATGGGTTGCAGCTTGTGGAACTTTGGACCGCAGAACTGGAGGCCATCAGCACTAGCGGACTATGTGATGGTTGGTGGTGCGGCTGGCAAGCTGTGGCTGCATCGCGCAGTTAAACCGCTCCACTAGTCCATCACTTTGGGGGTGAAAGGCCATGGTGCGTGTCTTTTGCATGTCCAGTCTTTCACACAGGGCAGCGAAAACCCTGGAACCTGCCAGTATCCACAGCGTAGGTCGAGCAACAAGAACCACCATGACTCCAACACTAGGTCCAAAGTCTCATCGACCCGCAAAAGTGGGTAGCAATTCTTCCTTGTCATCTTAATCATCGGGCTGTAGTCTACACAGAACCGCGGTCTGGGGCTGTTCTTCCTGGGCACCATGACCACGTCAGACACCCAGGGACTGTCAGAGGGCTCTATGATCCCCGCCTTAAGCATGGCGTGGACCTCTCTATCAGCCGAGCCCCTGCTGGATCATGGGGAGGATACACACATACATACATGTACACTACCGTTCAAAAGTTTGGGGTCACATTGAAATGTCCTTATTTTTTAAGGAAAAGCACTGTACTTTTCAATGAAGATAACTTTAAACTAGTCTTAACTTTAAAGAAATACACTCTATACATTGCTATTTTGGTAAATGACTATTCTAGCTGCAAATGTCTGGTTTTTGGTGCAATATCTACATAGGTGTATAGAGGCCAATTTCCAGCAACTATCACTCCAGTGTTCTAATGGTACAATGTGTTTGCTCATTGGCTCAGGAGGCTAATTGATGATTAGAAAACCCTTGTGCAATCATGTTCACACATCTGAAAACAGTTTAGCTCGTTACAGAAGCTACAAAACTGACCTTCCTTTGAGCAGATTGAGTTTCTGGAGCATCACATTTGTGGGGTCAATCAAACGCTCAAAATGGCCAGAAAAAGAGAACTTCCATCTGAAACTCGACAGTCTATTCTTGTTCTTAGAAATGAAGGCTATTTCACAAAATTTTTTGGGTGACCCCAAACTTTTGAACGGTAGTGTACACGCTTCAGCGTCATGCCTCACCTAAAACACAGCACACTATTAAGCTTTTAAGCTTGACCTATTATTACCATAACTCTGTATAAGTTAATACTCTATATTCAGCTCCCTTTTTGTTTTTTCCTCCTTTCACTTATAATCTTTTTAATTATCTAATGTATGATTATTCTGTATTAATATTGATATTAATATGACAAATATTAACTTGACCTTGGGCGATGTCAAGAACACAACCCAAAACAGACACAAGTGAAGATCCTTCATTGCTGCCCTCCATGCTAGGAGCTATAATGGGCAGTAAGTAAGTCAGTAAGTAAGAATTATTAATATTATTATTGCTTTAATAATAATGTAAATATTGTATTAATATGTACTTCACTAACTTCTTGTTTACCATTACTGGTATCATATTTGTACATACTGTATCTGCTGATGTAGTCATGTTGTTATTGCCTCTGTCTTGTCACCTTTTTGTCCCCACAATTCCCTCCTCTGTCATCTATTCTCTTCCTTGTATCCCCTTCTAATACGGTCCTGTTGCAGCAAACAACTAAATCTATTCAGGCCCGTTGCAACTGGGTAGGCCAACTAGGCAGTTGCCTAGGGCCCTCAGCTGAAAGGGGGCCCCCTAACGTCGACTAGTCATGTATTCAAATGTAACAGCAACAACAACTTTAGTGATTCTAGCACTGGAAAAACAATGACAATATCAGAATAATGTCAAGGACACTGTCGGAATCGCCCTTGAGGGGTGCCTTTCAGCAGCCAATCTTGGAAGAGTCTGTGCGCGGCCACTCGTCGTGACATAATCAGAATTTTTGCTGATTGCGCGTTGAAATAAAGTTCTCACTTCCCCTTCAGGAAGCCAGAAGTGGAAGAGAAATAAGAACAAAATAAAGAAGAAACAGCAAAAGACCGGTAAGACTGCTATTTTTTGGCTCTGTGGCCACTTTGAAATTACTGAACGCACGCCAACCGAGCTTAATGCTGATGTAAATATCCACCATGCACGCCAACACAGATGTGCTTAATGCTTTTAAATAGGGATGGCCGATAAAATCGGACTGCCGATATTATCGGCCGATAAATGCTTTAAAATGTAATATCGGAAATTATCGGTACCGGTTTCAAAATTATCGGTATCGGTTTCACAATGTAAAATGTATGACTTTTTAAAATGCCGCTGTGTGCCAATAAGTGCCGGCCCAGTCACATAATATCTATGGCTTTTGACACACTCACAAGTGAATGCAAAGCATACTTGATCAACACCCATACAGGTCACACTGAGGGTCGCCGTATAAACAACTTTAAGACCGTTACAAATACGCGCCACACTGTGAACCCACACCAAACAAGATTGACAAACACATTTCGGAAGAACATCCACACCGTAACACAACATAAACACAACAGAACAAATACCCAGAACCCCTTGCAGCACTAACTCTTCCGGGACGCTACAATATACACTCCCCGCTACCCCCTACTCCCCTACCTCAACCCCCTCCCCCCCAACCCCGCCCACCTCAGCCTCCTAATGCTCTCTCAGGGAGAGCATGTCCCAAATTCCAAGCTGCTGTTTTGAGGCATGTTAAAAAAAATAATGCACTTTGTGACTTCAATAATAAATATGGCAGTGCCATGTTGGCACTTTTTTCCATAACTTGATGTTAGAGCCATTTATTTTTTCTGTCCGTCAAACTCATACGTCACTAAAGGGGTTGGCTCAAGGCCAAGTGCCAGTCTACTTAGGGAGGGGCTGGGATCCTGCTCAGGTGTTGCTGAGTGGAGGCGCAACAGTTTTTGACTGTGTCAGGCTATGATTTGTTTGCTCACGTTTATTTTCCATTCTTGTTACAAAGTGAGTATAATTTACATGACTGTCTGTTAATAAATATTTTGGTTAAACACGGAAATCATTCTGGACATCGATTATTAGCCGGCTGCACACGTCGGAACTAGTTTCATTTATATTCGGCAACCATGTAGCAGTAGAGTATAGGACTTTACCGCTACAATTTATGGTGCTTGAACAACAACCTCAGCAGTCTGTTAAAGCTGCTCCTTCAGAGCTTCACACAGCCAAGAATGCCCCAAACAAGGTTCATTTACACCCTCAACCAAACAAACCACTTCGCTCATCAACTTTGGATCCTGTGGAAAACCAATCAAGGCAACATTTACCTCAAGCAGCTCAATCATTTCAAGGCAATAACACAGTACCAGGTGAATTCCACACTGTGTTACAAAGGCAAAATGAAATGATGGCACTCCTGGTTCAAGCACAAACCTCCCAATTACTTCCACACAGACAAATTCCGGTTTTTGAAGGTGACCCATTGCAGTTTCAGGCTTTCATAAAAGCATTTGAGCATTGTGTGGAGGCAAAAAACCAATGATTGTGGTGACTGCTTATATTATCTGGAGCAGTTTACCAAAGGACAGCCGAGAGATTTGGTGCGCAGTTGCCTCCATATGCCTACAGAGAGAGGCTATGCTACAGCAAAACGCCTACTAAGGGAACACTTTGGAAATCCTTTAAAAATAACAGCAGCCTACCTGGACAAAATCATGGTTTGGCCAAACATCAAGTCTGAGGATGTAAAAAATCTCCAAGCTTATGCAGTCTACTTGCAAGAATGCTCCAATGCGATGGAAGAGCTGCAATACTTGGATGAGCTCAATATGCCAGCTAGCACGAAGATGCTCATACAAAAGCTTCCTTACAAATTAAGGGACCAGTGGAGAGGGAAAGCAGCTGACATTGTTGACCAACAAAAGCGACGTGCTTGTTTCATAGACATTGTGAAATTTATTGAACAGCAGGTCCGAATTGCTTCAGATCCTGTCTTTGGCGACATTCAGGACATTCCTCAAAATAAAACAATAACCAAACCCAAGCCTATGCATCAAAGCAAATCACAGTTCAGAAGAAGCAGTTTCGCAACTCAGGTGGCAGTTGCCACTGAACCTAAACAAGATCCACACTTGAAAAGTTTGTGAACACCTCCAAGATAAAACTGTATTCCCTGTCTTTATTGTAAAAGTCGACATGGATTGGAGCACTGTCCAATACTGGGAAAGAAGGCACACAGAGAAAAGCTTAACTTTTTAAAAGAAAAAGGCCTGTGTTTTGGTTGCCTGTGCACAGGGCACCTGAGCAAGAGTTGCGACAGGCGCATCACTTGCTCTTACTGCAACAAGACACATCCCGAAGTGCTACACATTGACAGGAGGCATCTGGAAAGTGGAGAAAATAGCCATCCGCCAAAGATAGAGGCAAAGATTTGCACTACATCATCAACTTGTGGCCATACAGGGGCTGGCAACTATGGGATTTTACCTATCCTGCCTGTTCAAGTGAAGTGCTCAAAGGGCAGCAAGATAGTCCAGACATATGCTTTCCTAGAACCAGGAAGCACAGGGACCTTCTGTTATGAACAGCTACTGAACAGGCTGAATACAGAAGGCCGAAGAACAAGAGTCCACTTGCGCACCATGGGGCACAGTATGGCGGGTCCCTAGCAGTGTTGTAAATGGCCTGAAAATCTCAAATCTTACCGGCAGTACGTTTTTTGAGCTTCCCGATACGTTCACTCAAAGGCAGATGCCTGTGGGTACTAACCATCTTATCAGTGAAGCAGAGCTAGATAAGTGGCCTTACCTCAAAGGCATCAAAATCCCTCGACTAACTGCCAACGTGGACCTGTTAATTGGTACCAACGCCTCCAAGTTAATGGAACCATGGGAGGTGATTAACAGCCACGGAGACGGACCCTATGCTGTCAGAACCCTACTGGGGTGGGTAATTAATGGGCCAATACAAGGCAACGACCAGCATAATGGAGCCCCACAGTTTCTGTTAACCACACAATCGTTAACAGGTTGGAGGAACCGCTTATCAACCAGAGCATTGGCGGAACACATTCAGCCCAAACGTCCTATGAGTGGGCTCAAAGCTTCCGCATTGAAAAAGAGGAGCAAGAAAAGCTTTGCAGTGGGAGAAAAAAACTTGCTTTGGAAAAAGGAGAGGCAGGAGAGAACATGCTTTGGCCAAAAAGCAGGAAGAGCGAGAGCAAGCTCTGGCCAGAGAGAGAGCTTTAGAGCTAGAAAGACAAAGAGCCTTGGAGCAAGCACTTCTCCAGCAGCAACACGAGGAGAAGGAAAAAGAGAGAAATGGAAAAGGCAAGACTCAAAGTTTGGAGGCAGAAAGAAAAAAGGATCTGTACTCAAAGAGAAGATGGAGGCAGAGTCTATATCGCTGACCTTTTTTGGAAAAACTGGTTTTGCGAGTATTTATCGTTGCTACAAGAACAACAACCGTGGACAAATGAAAAAGGATGTTTCAGCACCAAGAGGAAGTTGGATCCTTGGAAGAATACTGGAAACCTTTCCTGATAGGAAAGGCCTTGTACATTCAGTTCGTCTGCAAACCAAAACGAGCATAATAGAAAGACCCGTAACAAAGATATGCCTTCTATGTGAAGGTATGGAGTAAAATAACTGCATTATTGCAAAAGGGAATATGAAAACCTAAAAAGGAGGGTTTGTTTTGGTATTATGGCTCTATTTTTATTTTATGTATTTTAATTGAATTGCTCTGTTCATCACGCCAGTAGCAATTAGGGGCTGGTGTGTTAGAGCCATTTATTTTTTCTGTCCGTCAAACTCATACGTCACTAAAGGGGTTGGCTCAAGGCCAAGTGCCAGTCTACTTAGGGAGGGGCTGGGATCCTGCTCAGGTGTTGCTGAGTGGAGGCGCAACCGTTTTTGACTGTGTCAGGCTATGATTTGTTTGCTCACGTTTATTTTCCATTCTTGTTACAAAGTGAGTATAATTTACATGACTGTCTGTTAATAAATATTTTGGTTAAACACGGAAATCATTCTGGACATCGATTATTAGCCGGCTGCACACGTCGGAACTAGCTTCATTTATATTCGGCAACCATGTAGCAGTAGAGTATAGGACTTTACCGCTACACTTGAGTTGAAGTTGTTCTCTTATTTTGGAAAACCTTGTTACATTGTTTAATGCATCCAGCGGGGCATCCCAACAAAATTAGGCATGTTAATAATGCCTGATAATGTGTTAATTCCACAACAGTACATATCGGTATCGGTTGATATCGGTATCGGTAATTAAGAGTTGGACAATATCGGAATATCGGATATCGGCAAAAAAGCCATTATTGGACATCTCTACTTTTAAATGTGCTTTGTTAGCCCCATAGTCATTGTACAAAACGTATGAATAAGCTAATTATTCTCTTAAAGCAATTAAAAATAAATGAATAAATATAAAATAGCTTGGTGGTTGCTCAAATTCCTATGCCTTCCCCCCCCCCCCCCCCCCACCCCCCCCCCCCCCCCCATTCTCAAATTGATGATGGTGGTACAGTGTAATTCTCTTATCTAACTGCGAGTGCCCTTTTTTAACATATTACAGTACATGTTACATATACACATACTGTACAGAGTACATACATGCATGCAGTAGATGCAGTACATACAAATATATTTTATCTTTTGTTTTACATATTGACACTCACTGTCCATACAGTCACTTCATATTTTCAAATGTAGGGCCTGTGCTAATATCTATGTGACAAGTGCTCAACTGTTGCACTCCATTCATGCAAAATATGCTACATAAATTAAATCTTATTTTTCCAGCAGTGTCATCAACATCACCTCACGTTATTGAAGAGGACAAAGACAATTAAAAAAAATATGTTTGTGGCTACATCCACCTCATCAAGGACTCTTGAGTCCACACTACTGATGCGAGAGAACAGGAAGTATGTTTAAATTATATTTACATTTTGTGTTTGCTTATTTTATTTGTTTTATTAACTATTTAAGAAACCATTTTCAATACAATATGTAAATATTTTATATTTTATTAATTATATTTACACATTTTTTATCATATTTTGCACACATACTGTATTTATAGTCATTCAAGTTAGGTACATTGTATGTTTTGTATTAATCTTAATTACACATTTGATAGAATGTATACATATTAATATACATTTGCTTTAATTACAAAAGTTCAGGGAAAACATTTGTGTGTGATGTGCTTCAATGGGTTTTAGTTTGGGGGGGACTCCAGGTACACCCTTTGCCTAGGGGCCCCAAATACCTTGAAGGTATACATCCAAACATTTAATACATTTAAACACAAATAATGCAACATAAGAAGTACCCGACACTTGTAAATACATTTGTACAGCAGATCCAGGCAGCGAGAGCAAGACTGTTATTTGCCCATTTGGCTGGGCAGGACAGGTTGGGAGGAAAAGAGCTTTAATGGTTAAGAAAAATGGAAATACATTAGTTGAGCTGACATTTTAGGGATAGTCACATGACTGTCAATGTTTCTTAAGCATTACAGTGTACACATTTTAACACATTTAAAGTGTTCTTACTTCTTATGTCACATCTTATAGACAGGAATTAGTTGGGCGGGGAGAATGAATTAAAAAAGAAAACCGTAAATTAGTATTTATATGGTATAATAATTTAAAAAATATAAAATAAATGTATGATTTTTTTAAAAAAGTGTTATTCCATCAGCTAGCCAGCAGGGGGAGCCCGCTGAACGTGCAATGAAGGTAAAAATGCTGACTTGTCAAGAGTTGTTTATTTCACTGTTGCTGCCGTAGAGGATGCTGGGAAATGCGCGTGTGTGTGCGCGCGGAGTTGTCACGTGGAGCCCTGGGGTGCACGAGCTTTCAAAATGCACGCTCACACACACACACACGCACACGCACACACACACACACCGCGGTGAAGTGAGATTGATTGCACGTCTTGGCTCAATTCACCAGTATGTGTGTGTGCGTGTGTGTGCGTGTGCGTGTGTGTGCGTGTGTGCGTGTAGTGTGCCTGTGCGTGTCCGTGGGTGTGCGTGTGCGCGCACGTGACGCACCATGCACCTCTTTAGCGTCGTGCGCGTGTCACGCTGTCCTGCAGGGTGCACGCCGAGTTGCGTTGCATAATTCCTGTTTGACGTCACTACAAGCAACCACAAGATCGTAAACACATGACGTCACTGAATAGAACACGAGCAACATTTCCAAACACAGTACTGTACTTTCGTCAGTACACTGAAATAGCGACATTACTGTGTACTTACGTCCTGGGAGTCTCCACTTTGACAGCGACAGGTGCAAGAACCAACTATAATGTCGATGTAGCGCAGTATCAGTGTTGGATTGATACTAGCGTGATGAATTCGATATTTTCTGTTTATTTTTCATGAATATGTGTGTAATGTTGTTCATATTGTTGATATTTATGTATTATTATACCATACTGTGTATATTACAGTATGTATGATGTATTATTCAAGGAACTTTATTGCCATAAGTTACAAAACAAGTTTTGGACACAGGAGGACTTTGAAGGATTTGATAAGGTCCAATAGCTATATATATATATATATATATATATATATATATATATATATATATATATATATATATATATATATATATATATATATATATATATATATATATATATATATATATATATGTCTGAATTAGATTATCCAAAAAATAGTGCTCGATACCGTGGTAGAGCGTAATATGTATGTGTGAGATGAAATAGTCTTGTGATTTTCTACCGCTTATTCGGATATATTTATATATATATATATATATATATATATATATATATATATATATATATATATATATATATATATATATATATATATATATATATTAGAAGTATTTCGTTTTATTACATACAATTGTTTGAGAAAAAAAAAAGTCAAAAAGTAAAAACTATTGGACCTTATCAAATCCTTCAAATTCCTCTTATATGTTTGTATTTTTTAGAGACTTATCATACTCTAAAAATGTTGGTCTTACTTAAAAATGCACGCATTTAGTTGTATTCAGTGTTTAAAAAAATATTATACGGAAATACATTTTAAAATAGTTGGCTTTCATGGCTCCCTCAGCCAAAAAGGTTATATATATGTATATATATATATATATAATATATATATATATATATATATATATATATATATATATATATATATATATATATATATATATATATATATATATATATATATATATATATACACAGGGCAAATTATATCCATGATGTCGTTAGTTTTGTGGTCTAAGCCACACCTCTTTCTTTGTAAGGGTACATTTATTCAATAATTATTTTCCCTAGCAATAAAGTGATGAAACTATACATGACCAAAATATGAGGTTAAATTACATTTCTGGTTAAAAAGTATTCAGTTCAATCACGATTGTTCAAGAAGGTCGTCAGTAATGCAGGAGTTTGACTTACAGAACATAATACATACCACAAGTTGTCATTATGAAAGGTGTGAGTCATGTTCTCAGAGCTGATTTTCATATTGAAGCTTTGTCAACGAGCACTCGCATGCTGTGCCTGCAGCCAGCAGTGACTTCTTGCTTCTCTCACATGATTGAACTGTTAGTAAGGAATGTTTTCAACTTACAAGAGGTAAAACATTGCAATACAGTATATCCAAAAACAGTTTTTGTTATCAAATGCTTTGATGTCAGTGGGAATGTAACTTGCATATTTGTACAAGTCCTGTTTTTAAAATGTAAATAACCCACGGCTAGTAACCGTGCCAAGGTGGATCCAGAGCTTGAGGACTGTTTGGGAACACGTTGTCTTCCCAATGAAATACGTAAATTCACAAAGACGAAAGCAGTATGCCGCCGTGGGGCTACAAGCACATTTCATCCTTTAAATTCCCTTGGAAAATGAATGGAACGTTTATAACGAGTTCCACATTTCACAACTGATTCAAAACATTCCAACATAAAAATATAAATTTATGTTTCCCTTTGATATTTTACATTCTTAGAGTTTTTGTTGTATGTTTTGACTACAATTATAATAAATGTTTCGTACATGCGTAAATGTTTCATTCATTTAACTTATTTTATTCTATTTATTTAATAATGTTTACTAATTCTCATTGTATTTAACATTGTATTCACGTTAATTATTTAATCAATTATTTTTTCTCTCCTTATTAAAAATAATTGTATTTTCTATTTTTATAGATTTTTGTACTCATTTCAATGATTTTAGTCACTTATCCATTTCATTTTCAACACATTTTCCTTCATTTTTCTTAGTCACTCTACAAGCTAAATGTTGTCAAATTTATTATGCTATCCTATTTAATTATCTTTACTTGGTTAATAATAATAATAATAATGGATTAGATTTTATATTGCGCTTTTCTATTATTAGATACTCAAAGTGCTCACAGAGGAGTGGGAACCCATCATTCATTCACACCTCGTGGTGGTAAGCTACATTTGTAGCCACAGCTGCCCTGGGGTAGACTGACGGAAGTGAGGCTGCCAGTTTGCACCTACGGCCCCTCCGACCACCACCTATCATTCATTCATCATTCATTCACCAGTGTGAGCGGCACTGGGGGCAAGGGTGACGAGTTCTGCCCAAGGACACAACGGCAGCGATTTTGGATGGTAAGAGGCGGGGAGCGAACCTGCAACCCTCAGGTTTCTGGCACGGTTGCTCTACCCACTACGCCACGCCGCCCCCTAATGTGTTCGATTATCAATTTAGTTTTGCAGTATTTTGTGCACAAGGGGTCATATTAAATAGACTGCTTCTTATTCTCCTTTTTGAACATGTTGAATTGTGTATGTCTATGATTGTTCTCATTCATCCAGGTCATTGTCATCTCACGGCATTCAATCGTTCGCAACTGCACTGTTTGGTTTGTCTTAGAAGACTTTTCACCTCTCATTCGAGTAGGCTTCATCAGTTCGTGCTCATAGACTTAATCAGATCTCGTCCAGGGCTATTTATACCAGGAGGGTGTGCCTGGGCAAGGATGGTTTTGCCCTACCGTAGTGGGAAAAACAACTGTTTTGATGCAAACAAGCAATCCTCCTGTCAAAGATAGCGACAGTTGTTGAAGTGTAATTTCCCCTCATAAGCATTGAGGTATTGTGTGGCAGAACGATCGCTACTACCAGTCCAAAATAGTCGGAATCCCCCACATTAGCATTCCATTCAGTTGTAAACAAATGTGACCAGAATGTTTCAAACTCCTGTTATTTGTTGGAGGCTAAATTGCAGAGTCTTTTAGGAATGGTTGAAAGGACAGTGTTGTATGTCGGAGACAAGTGGCGTCGCAGACCACCTCCTCTGTTCAGGGATGGTTTTTCGACCTCGACATAGATGGCTTCCCTCATTCCTCTTTCGTACCATTCGTCCTCCCTGTCCAGAATCTGTACATTTTTGTTCTCAAAGGAGTGCTGTTTCTACCTGAGGTGTAGGTGGACAGCCGAGTCTTGGCCTGAAGAGTTTTCCCGTCTATGCTGTGCCACATGTCGGCTTAGTGGGTGTTTTGTTTCCCCAATATATGAATCAGTGCATTCATCATTACACCAGATAGCATACACCAGATTGTTTTTGTGGGTGTGGGGTGTCCGGTCTTTAGGATGCACCAGTCTCTGTCTCAGGGTGTTCCAGCAATCTGTTCTGGGTTTAGTGTGGATCTATCCTGTAAGGTGTGATCACCTAGGAGACGTTGCCTCACTGTCTCTACTGCATCCTGGGTTGGAATACAAGTGAACAGGGAGGTGACGTCGAATGAATTATTTTTTGTCCAGTTTTAGACCTCTGATCTTCGCTACAAAGTCAATTGGGTATTGGACATGATGTGGAGTTTTGCCAACCAAAGGTGCTGAGATGTTGACCACATACTTAGCGATATTGTATGTCACAGAGTTAATGCTTCTGACAATGTGTCTGAGGGGAGCCCTACCTTTGTGTATTTTTGGAAAGCCATAAATACCAGGGATGATTTCTTGTGGGTATAAGAGGTAATGCAATGCCTGGTTGATGGCTTCTGACTTTAGAGTTTATAATTACTCGATTCTTCTCTTGTACCCACTTGTGGGGTCCCTTTTGAGGATGTCATGTGTTGGAATCTTTGAGAAGTGTAAGCAACTGGTTTTGTTGTCAGTTGTGTTGAGAAGGACTGTGCATCTCCCCTGGTCAGCTGGCAGGATCGTAATGTTTTCATCTTTGCCCAGTGATGTTACTGCCTTCCTCTCCTCCAAGGAGAGGTTTGGGGGTGAGGGCTTGGCATTAAAAAGAGCTGCTGTCACTTTCAGCCTGTTTCTGTTAAGTTGTTTTTCCTAATGGCTGATTCCGTGATCAAATCAACTGTAGGAACCCGATGTGGAGTCATGGCAAAGTTCAACTCTTTCGCCAATACATATTTTTTTGGTTGGGTAAGATTTCTGCTAGACAAATTCTTTACGCATCTATTGTGTGATTCATTATCAGTTGAGTTCTCAGTTTTTTGCCTCCAAATGAATGCTAACGAGGGGAATTTACACCTCAACGACTGTTGTTGGCTTTGACAGTAGGATTGCTCGTTTGCATTAAAACAGTTATTTTTGTCACTACGGTAGGGCGAAACCATCCTTGCCCAGGCACACCCTCCTGGTTTTGGAGTATAAATACTTCGGGATTTAGCACCAGCCGCTGGACTAGATCTGACCAATCTAAGTCTATGAGCACAAATTGATGAAACCTACTCGGATAAGCGATGAAACGTCTTCAAAGACAAACCAACCAGTCCAGTTGCGATCGATCGAATGCCCTGGGTTGAATTGTGTAGTAACTTGATGTTAATGTATGTAACATGTGCAAAACAAACAAAAAACATACCATATACTGATTGAATATTAGGATATGTTGAGAAAAAGGAAGGCAGTTGCATTTGTTTAAATATATTTATTTGTTTGGGTTGCTATACAGTTTATACAATTCAAAGCAATAACTGACGACCAGAAAGGATGAAATCATTCAAATCAGCTGTTGTCAGTGTTGCCACCATGACATGAATATACAATAGATCATGTACACAATGTATCCATGTAAATGGATCAATGTACAATGGAAGACGAGGACACCAGACTAAAAAGTAAAACGTAGAAAGCGCAAACCAAAGAAAGATGTTCATTTGGTTGGGCTGTTGTAAACTACAATATTGTAATAATAATATAATATTGTCTCCATTGCATATTCCATTAGGGCAAGTCTGTCAACAAGGCAATTGATGTACAGGTATTATATTTTTATTTTACATTGTGAAAAAGAAAGCATCAAACACACAGTCAAAACAAATCTATATCTTTTTTACAGGAATATTCTAGTTGTAAAATCTATATTTATTAATTCTCTGTACTCTCAGCACAGTTAATCTATTTACAACACATGAATAGGCATAGATCATAAATACCCACGTCAATGAACTCTTTAAACTTGTTTTTGCATTCTGCCATGTCAGTAATACACTGGGACCTGATTCTAAGCCTTGAACTTCTAGTACCCTGAAGTGTGGGTACCTGTACTACCCCATATACACTTGGACCTGATTCTAAGCCTTCAACTTCTAGTACCCTGAAGTGTGTGTACCTGTACTACCCCGTATACACTGAGACCTGATTCTAAGCCTTCAACTTCTAGTACCCTGAAGTGTGTGTACCTGTACTACTCTGTATACACTGGGATCTGATTCTAAGCCTTCAACTTATAGTACCCTGAAGTGTGTGTACTTGTACTACTCCGTATACACTGGGACCTGATTTTAAGCCTTCAACTTCTAGTACCCTGAAGTGTGTGTACCTATACTACTCCGTATACACTGGGATCTGATTCTAAGCCTTCAAGTTCTAGTACCCTGAAGTGTGTGTACCTGTTCTACTCCGTATACACTGGGATCTGATTCTAAGCCCTCAACTTCTAGTACCCTGAAGTGTGTGCACTCGTACCAACCCGTATACAGTAGAACCTGGTTCTAAGACTTCAACGTCTAGTACCCTGAAGTGTGTGTATTTGCTTACAAATTCCTTTTTGAGCCAATGTGGTACTATACATACATTTGTACTGTAGTCATTGTATTCTGATTTTGACTGGACAAAGAAAGGTCTAAGTACAGGAAGAATATTAGTATTTGCTAGTATTTGTGATGATTCCCACAAATGTAATCTCATTTGGACTTTCTTTTAGTTCTTAAATTCCCATGAAATCCTCCATGTTTTATCTTGCTAGTGTCCGTCAAGTCCCTGCTATTGTCACGTGTACATGCCGTCCAATCACATCAGGGTGTGGCGCTGGAGGTCGGGGAAAAGGCGGAACATTGGGATAGAACTTTACACATTTACAAATATATTTTTTGACTGACACAAATATAAACTTGTGAGAATAAATAGCATATCATGAAAATACTTTAGTATTAATACAACATACCTGCTCCATTTCTTGGAATAATGTATCATAAAATACTTTGACAATAGAATAACAATATAGAAATTCTTATTCTTTGATAGAAAATAACAATATAGACATTTAAGGCATTGGGTGCAACTTCATAGATATGAATCCTTCAAAATAAACACACCTGTTATATCTCCATGTACATACTTCTATACTTTCACAGGGACAGTGTTCACTGACTGATACTTTACTACTTTAAACCAACACACACACACACCTGAGGTGGTACCTCGAGGTTTACAGCTTTTTGGGGCAGGGTTTATTATCAACACATGCATGCACAAGGTGTGATCGCTCCTCGACAGTAATCCCTGGGGTGCACACATGCACGTGGACAGTGTGCGTGTGTTGGAGGGATTGAGCTAGTACTGTAGCGCGATCGCTCCTCCAGTTACTTTTGATAAACTTTCATCACAGAAATATACATATAAAAAATAAATATATATATATATATATATATATTAGGGCTGTCAACCTTAATGCGTTAACGCATGTGATTAATAAAAATAAAATATTGTGTTATCAAATATGAATGAAGATTAATCACTTCCGGGTTAAGGCTTAACCTGCAAAACGCGTGCATTTGTTACACACACACACACACACATATATATATATATATATAAATTAATAAATAAATATACAGTAATATCGGTGCCTTTGCCTGCATGCTCGAGCTCACGTTTGGGTCACAGCAAAAAGTACAGACACGCACGTGTGTGTGTGTGTCATCTTTTGGGTTGTCAGTGTGCAGTAATGGTGTCTTGTTGATCCGAGATGTCCATTTCAATCTGAAAGACACAAAAAGAAAAGACACCATTATCAATCATTATTAAAATCAAACACTTTATCTTGCAGAGTTTTATGTTGATGGAATGATGTACTTTCCTGTACACATTACAGATGAGTAACATTCTGCTTGGGGACGCAAAGAGTGGTGTGGCAGGGCGAGCACTCAAATGTGGCAAATTTCATAATGATGTCATGTGGGATGTGGAGTGATGGGGGAGGGGGCACTCTCACTGTGCTATGTTACTATGGCAACCACCCAAGGAGGACCAGTGAGAAGCCCCCCAAAAAGTATATAACACCTAAAACACGGACCTTCACCATGGCCAAAGTGGCTTCAAAGTGGATCAAACCATTCTGTATTCGCCTAAAATTTTATGTTGTAATTAAAGCAAGACAAAACCAAAAAGTTATTTTTAAAATTGATTTTAATAAATAACTTTTTGGGGGTTTGTTTTGCCTTTATAACAATTTTGTCATGTTGCTGATGTCATTGTTTCCCACACATTCATTTCATTGTGACTGACCCCATAAATACATTTAAAACACCACAAAAAAAATTCCGTCCATTTCTTTTTTTAATTTGGCGTGTCCTCCTCGCTCACAAACACATGATAATAAGACTGTCGGCGTATCTTGCCGTTACCAACAGTAGATGGCACCCGTAACCCGGCTTCATAACATCACTTTCATTATATCTGTTTATATGTTCAATATACATTATTTTTGAATCAGTGCACACTCAAATGCAGATCAGAAAAAACATCAACATTTTTTGTTTCTTGTTTTTTATTAAAAGTGTATATACTACTGCACAGAACAGAGCTGGGCTGATATTACAATGTCAATATATATCGCGATAGACACATAATCGATATCAATATAAAATGTGTTTGATTAAATATCTGATATATATTTATATTTTTAGGTCGGAAGAAACCAGAAATCATGACGCAAGATTGATTTCATGAAGTCACTCACGCTTTGGTAACCCAGGAAACAGGAAGTGTCACTGAGTAATGGGAAGGACACGCAAACAGCCAATCACGCAACAGTATTAAACTTCACTTTCAATTTCATTCAACATATAAATACATAAATGCATGCAATAATTATAAATGAAAGTCGTGTTTTTAACCCAGCTAGCACATCATCTGAATACAACAGGTACTAACTAACACATCCTATCATGTAAGGGCTATTTGTTAAATTGGAACGAATGCCTTCTCATTTAGATGAGCATGACGAGAGAGATTCTGACTGGCTCTGAGGCGAGCAGCTCCAGTTCACGTCTACCGCTACACAAATATCACCGAGCAGCTACTAAGTTTGTGGTCAAAAGCACAAATTTGCTACAGTAGATACTCCTAATTTTCGGTAGGTGAATTTACAATTGTAGTCGGAGAAAAGCTGCATGTTTTCCTGCAACCACATTTTCTCTCAGACATTATATTATGCAGGTAAGACTCATAAAATTAGAATATGGTGTAAAAGTCCATTCATGTCAACAATTATCTTCAAATGTGAAACTAATCTGCAATATTAACTCATTACATGCCTAGTGAGGTATGTCAAGCCTTTATTTGTTATAATTTTGAGCATCATGGCTTACAGTTTTTGAAACCTTACATTTTCTGAAATTTCCCATTCAAAGTTTTCATAAACTAAGCCATAATCATCAAAATTATAACCAATAAAGGCTTGACATAGCTCACTCTGCATGTATTAAGTTAATATCACATGGTACTAAATGTACATTGCTGTGTAATTTGCACATGATCAAATTGTACAGAAGAATATACATTTCTTATATTTATTTACAAAAAAGTTTTTTTTTCTTTTTGTCTTCTAAGCTATGTATGTGCCATTTGAGATCTCACTGTAGGCTTCGTAAGGTCATGTTACCTCTAAACTAAACAAGATTGATGCAAATATACCCTTTTTTCTCTTTTTTTCCCCATATAAGAATCAATAAGAAAACCGTTAAAGAACCGAGTTGTTAAGCAGAATCGAAAGTGGAATCGGATTCAGAAAATTCTTATCAATTCCCATTCCTATATATTAGTATTGAAACATTTTAGTTTGTAGAATGTAACTGTGGAAGAGCAATTGCAATGCAGTAACTACAATGCACCTGTATGTGTGTTTATTTTAGTGTCCGCTAGTCCAACTATTCCCCAAGTTTAGGGACTTGAACTTAACTTAACTTCCCATAATCCATTGCAAAAAAATATATATGTAACCTTAATTCCATTTTTTTTTTTACATTTTGACTGTGTTACACTGACTGCTGTTCTGTATTGGTCATATTTACATAGAAAATCAGCAGGGTATCAAATATCATTATTTTATTATTGTACATCATGTGATATACTAAAATATACTCAGGCATGCTTTGATTCCCTGTAGCCAGCAGCTGATCAAGGCCTGCTGTCTAATCTGCCGCAAGTAATCTCATCTGCAGCCGAGGCTGCTGGCACAACGCTGGGAACACTGGCTACGCACTTATCCAGCCGCTAACACGTCGATCTAGAACATCCCAGCCTACTTTTACCTCACTGCGCGCACACACACACATGCCCACACCATGACTGGAAAGTTTAATTAACATAATTTATTTTAAGAAAATGCTTTTTCTTTATAGTATACCCTTTCAGGTATAGTGGCATTCAATGACATTGAAATCCACAGGATAAACAACAGGTACAGAGCATGAAATAATTAATGAATGAATGTCTGGACAATTTGCATATGTAATTTAGGTTTATGATGTGGTGGTTAGTTGGAGTGGTTTGGTGTTTTTGCCCTATTTATTGTAATAAGATAACATAAAATATCTAAGTGAAACAATATAATGCCTTGTAGTAAAAAAACGACATCCACATTGTTCATTTATTTTTCCCAACTTGTGTTTCCTGTTTGCAGAGTCTCTGACTTTCATTGTGAGGAACATTGGCAGACACTTGTCAATTAGCCTTGCTTTAAGCTCATTGGCTACAACAGGAAGATGCTCGATTTGACTTTATGATTACTTCCAGTTCTCTGTCTTTTTGTCAGTGTTTCACATACTGTACATTTATTTATTTGAGAAAGTCCTCCACTGATACATTTGGACCAACACTAGTCCATTTGGCGCTACACGTTTGGAATTCTCCATCTTTATGCACGTTTATGCGGAGACTCCCGTTTTGAAGAATTTTACTTTGAAACTGCCACTTATGCTTTCGTTTTTTCCCCCTATGTTATGATCGGTAACTTTCTATCATTTTAATTTTCCTGAGGGAACTCTCCTGAAGGAATCAATAAAGTACTATCTATCTATCTATCAGTGCAAAAGTTGTTGCTGATGTGAGTGTAATCCTAAGTAACGGTGTCTACCCGCTAACCTTGTTGCTTTACTACGTCCAATTTTCAAACTTGCACAATTCACACATTTCTCACCCGTTCCGAACCGTTCCAACAGCCATCCACACACTCCATTCACTCTGTACATTCATTTCAAATTACCCAGATTACAACAAATTCTAGCTATTAAATACCACCTTTCTTACTCTTTTTTCTTTTGAATACTTCCCCATTTTTATCCTATGTCAAGCATTCCACCACCAGAGTGTTCCTCTTAGTCAGGACATTCAAGGCATTTTTTTTTTGTCAGAAAAATTATTGGTTTTCCCAACATTACTTCAGTTTACACCTATTCTCTAATGAAATGTGTTACCATTTTCACAATTCTCAACCGATTCACAAAATTCCAATGCCAACCCACTCAGGGCAATTGTGCTATGTCCCATATTTCACAAAATTGCCACTTTTCAAAATTTATAGGAAATTCCAATTGAAATGAATGGGGATTTTCAAAGTTCTACAACGCCCACATTTCTCAGGTGAGTCAAACCATTCCGCGATCCACACACTCCACGCACACTGGACATTCAAGCATTTTAAGTATTTTTCCCATTGTGCTCTTTTTATGTACCATCACTTTTGTGGTGTACAAACATGTACATTGAATTTTAGTGTCATGCCTGCTCTATGTGAGCAATCACATAAAAACTATATTTATGTCAAATTGTGCTTTTGTTCTCTACAGCAAAACAAAATCCTCACATCACTAATGTGACCTTTTAAATGGCAGGATCATCTTTGATACAACTCTTTTATTGGATATATTGATGTTGTGCCTGGGTAGCCAATGATGTAGTACGTGCGTGTGCGACAAAGTATGCCGACCATTAATGACATCACTGTTTATTCTACTAAGTGAATGACGTCAAAGCAGATGGGAGATTTAGTAGGAGATAGACACGAATACTGCTAATCTTCCAGATGAATTCCATAGTGTGGATGGTCAAGCTCTCTTTGGCTTGTGGGACAGCGCCAGATGGTGAAGCGAGAGAAAGTAGAGTATGTATTTGAGTGTTTTGAAATGCTTGCAATAGGAGTGTTTGCATGAGTGCAAAGGTACAATTTAACCTTGGATCTGACAACAGAAATATAATGCTCAGGGGTGCCCAAACTTTTACCACTGAAGTCCACAGACTGACAAATCAAAGAATGCTATGTTGGTAATTTTCACCTTTAAAACCTGTACAATATTTAGATTAGTGAAATACCAAATTATGAAATTGAGGGGTGTACCTGCTCAATTAGCTAAAAAAAATGTTTTTGCTAACTGTATCATGTGTCTAGTAACAAAATATATTACTCTGAAGTGTGTACTTAAAAATGTTTTTAAAAATCAATCAATCAAAGTTTATTTATATAGCCCTTAATCACAAGTGTCTCAAAGGGCTGCACAAGCCATGGCTCAGATCCCACATCAGGGCAAGAAAAAACTCAACCCAATGGGATACAATAAGAAACCTTGGAGGGGACCGCAGATGTGGGGACGCCCCCCTGGGCGACCGGTGCAATGGACGTCGAGTGGAAAAATGCTAGCCCGCTAACTTTAGCATGCATCAGGAACCAAAATATGACTGAGGTGTATGCCTACAAAATTAGCTAAAATAAAATGCTAGCATATTAACGTTAACAGGTATAGTTCTTCAACAAACTATTTGACGCTGAGGTGTATACCTTACAAAAATTATCAAAAAAGCTAACGTGCTAATAGAATGCTAAAGATTGTCCCGCAGGCCTTTAGAAAAATAGCTACGGGCCGCAAATGGCTCCCGAGCCGCACTTTGGACACCCCTGCTCTAAATAATCCAGAAGTCTAACACACAGAAGGGTTGCTTGAACGTGACTATATTTACATGGGTAATAAAGACATTTAATGAATGTGATCGCACCTCTTGTATGTAATTAATGACAGCGACAACCTTGTACACAAAAAATAATCAGGACTCCAAATAAGTTTAGAAACAATCCACAAAGTCAGAAAAATTACAGTAAAATAGCAGAAAAGAAGTGATGAGACAAGTAAACAGGTCGCAACATGAACGCAGGCCAGCGGGGGTCAGGGGGGGATCACGGCCAAGCCCATCCCTACGAATGACCTCATGTGACTACACTTTAACTTCGGACCTCCCGCCTCTGTCCGCCCTCTTTCTCAAGAACAAAAAATACCGTGCAGAAGCCCTTCGCACTTCTGCTCGTCTCATTTCTGCCAAGTGGAAGACTTAATGAGGCAGAAGGGTGGGGTTGTGCACGTGTCTTCGTGTCCCATCATGCATGCATTCACTCTAAAGCCTCAGTCGAGCAGCAAAACAATCCAACACAAGCTGCAATTCAATTGTGTTCTATTTGATACATAGTGTAATTTAAAGGATGCTTTTCATATCGACAATTGCTTCAGGAGTAAAGGGTTAGACAATGCTTTGATTGGGACGCTGTTCTATTTTTTGGTATAATTCTGACCCTGAGTCAACTAGAGAGAATTCTTAATTAATTCAAACTTTTGATTTTGTAAAGTGTAAACAAGTAAGACATTCATGCACATGAGAGTGAATGAAAACAAAGTTGCGTCAGGGAATAAATCAAGATGTCAAACCTAAATCTAGATTCCATGCTCTGGTTTTATAGAATTTGGGCTTCATGATAGACTAACATAACCGCCGCGCTGCCCACCTAAGATGTGGTGCTGAATAAAAGGCGCTTTCGGTGAAAGTACCATGAAGCTGTGAGGAATGTGACATACAGTTAGCTGGCGACTGCATAGCAACACGCCCACTCTGTTGCTGCCTTCAAGGACATATATTTACTTATGCTTACATATCAGCCCTCAAAGCGCTGTCTGCCGCCATCAACTTTAGGGCGGTCACAATGCACAGGCCAAGGGTCAGGTTTCATTTTATGTCAACATTCAGCCGCACTCTGTTTATGACGTACTGCGGCCTGTGTTTTGTTGATTGGGATATTCCGGGACACAAGATTGATCACAGTGAAAGGGGTCCACAAAGTTTGTATTGACGTGCAACACATGCTGAGGCTGATCCCATTGAAAAACAGCCGGAACTGCCTAAAGCTCAATGACATCACAAGTTTGAGGAAGCCCAACATAAACAGCACACGTGCACGCGCTGCAATGCGATCGTTACTACTATGGCGTCACATTAGTACCAAAAATCCAAGCGCGTAAAAACTATTATCGCGCGCTGATTCTCCACTTCGTGCGCGTGCGCTACACCCTTTTGCGCGCGCGCGGTGCCTTTCTGCGCACGCGCTGTCTCGGTCTGTGCGCTGACATGTTTCATTTTGGTACTTTTGGGGGCGGGCATGCTTAGACCGCCCCTTCTTTCTGATTGGCTTTGAAATAAAAAAAAGAAAAAAAAAAAAGAAAAATACAACTTCAAGTAGGTTGTAAAAAAAGGCAGATGAAGTGAAACTATAGCAATGCTTTTCTTTACACTCTCTCATGCACACAGATACTCATGTTATGAGAAGTATATTGTTTCAAAAATATTAACATTAATATTTTAAACATCTTTCAGATTACATTGCTCGAATTCAAAAACCACTTTACTACACAAATATTAGGCCCATTGTGCAGGATTATTCTATTAGTATTAGTTATTTTTATGTTTTATCATATCTTAGCTTATTTTTATGTTTTATCATATCTTAGCTTATTTTTATGTTTTATCATATATTAGCCTATTTTTATATGGTCTTATTATATTTATATTTCAGTTTTTATTGTATTTTATAGTTTTTCATATTGTAGTTTATTTTTATGTTTGATTATATCTTATCTTATTTCATATTATTTTTGGACTTTTTGGGTTCCTGTGATTGCCTATTGTCATTGTGTTGTTATTATTATTGTTGTTGTTGTTTGTTTATTTTTATGTACATGTTTGACTGTCTTCATGGGGTGTGTGTGTTATTTCTCATTTTGTTTTTAACTATGTAAAGCACTTTGAGCATCATTTTAAATGTATGAAAAGTGCTTTATAAATAAAAATGTATTATTATTATTATTAGTAATAGTACCCTTACAATCACTCCAAACGAGTTCAATAATGTAAATAACTGTGTTCCTCAACTTACCTCTTTTTCAGCCGACATTTTTTGATCCACTTCTTCCTCCGCAAATCTTGATACATATTGAAGATGACCCGCCCTGCTATACTTCTGATTGGCTCATATTAAAAATGATTCGAGCCAATCAGAAAGAAGGGGCCGCCTAAGCATGCCCGCCCCCAAAGTACCAAAATGAAACATGACAGCGCACAGACCGAGACGGCGCGCGCGCAGGAAGGCACCGCACGCGCGCAGAAAGGCGCCGCGCGAACGCAAAAAGGCGCCGCGCGCGCGCACAAAGGCACCACGCGCGCGCGCACGAAGTGAAAAATCAGCGCGCGATAACAGTTTTTATGCGCTCGGATTTTTGTTACTAATGTGACGCCATATACTACACTTACTTTTAGTGTGCACACATGCACATAGAGTGTGTGTGTGTAGGTGCTGGGCTATTAGGCTGATGAAGCGAACTCAAACAGCAGACTGCAACGCAATCGCTCCTCCACAGTTACCATCGTTTCCCACAGAACTGTAATCTATCCGTGGCACTGGGTTGCTTAGGCACACTCAGGAGAAGCCATCAATGCGTCACATACTGTATATTTGTTAAAGCATTCGGAAACTCACATTGGCAACAACTTTTTCTCCACGATCGAAAGCTATGATCGTAACATATGCAAAACCGAAAGTAGGAGTGCCTCTGTATTAACGGTTTCAAAATAAAAGTCTCCACATAAACGTGCATAAACATGGCAAATTTTGAACAGGTAGTGCCAAATGTATTATCGGTTGGAAACACTGGTTACATTTCACAATACCAGCAAAGTAATCTTATCTTTTAACTAGAGATGTCCGATACTGGCTTTTTTGCCGATATCCGATATTGTCCAACTTTTAATTACCGATACCGATATCAACCGATACCGATATATAGTCGTGGAATTAACACATTATTATGCCTAATTTTGTTGTGATGTCCCGCTGGATGCATTAAACAATGTAACAAGGTTTTCCAAAATAAATCAACTCAAGTTATGGGAAAAAAATGCCAAAATGGCACAGCCATATTTATTATTGAAGTCACAAAGTGCTTATTTTTTTTAACATGCCTCAAAACAGCAGCTTGGATTTTGGGACATGAGGAGGTTGAGGTGGGCGGGGTTGGGGGTTAGCCGGGGGGGGGGGGATATATTGTAGCGTCCCGGAAGAGTTAGTGCTGCAAGGGGTTCTGGGTATTTGTTCTGTTGTGTTTATGTTGTGTTACGGTGCGGATGTGTTTGTCATTCTTGTTTGGTGTGGGTTCACAGTGTGGCGCATATTTGTAACAGTGTTAAAGTTGTTTATATGGTCACCCTCAGTGTGACCTGTATGGCTGTTGATCAAGTGTGCCTTGCATCCACTTGTGTGTGAAAAGCCGTAGATATTATGTGACTGGGCCGGCACATAAAGGAAGTGCCTTTAAGGTTTATTGGCGCTCTGTAGTTCTCCCTACGTCCGTGTACACGGCGGCATTTTAAAAAGTCATAAATTTTACTTTTCGAAACCGATACGATAATTTTTAAACCAATATTGATCATTTCCGATATTACATTTTAAAGCATTTATCGGCCGATAATATCGGCAGTCCGATATTATCGGACATCCCTACTTTTAACATAGTGGGCAGGTGGGCAACAGAAATCATTTAAGGATACCTTTCATATACAACACGTCTGTGCATTGTTTTATATTAAACAAAAGTAAAAAAATTTATATTATTTAAATTATTTACATGACAGCGTGCTATTTTACAAATATGTATCTTCTGTTCTCTGTATGGTGTGTGGAGGGGTGATCAAATGCATTAAATAACTTGTTTTTAAAGTTTCTGAATTATTAGTATGGAGGCTATTGCTATCCATTTCTAGAAATGTATTTACATAAACTTTAAACTAAAATACAACCTATTTGGCATTTTAACATTGAATGGAAAAAAGTATTTTGCATCCCATGAATATTAGCCTACATGTTATTTTGTAGCTCTAATAAAAAACAAACTGAAATTATGTCTGTTTCAAAGTGTTTGCATGCTACACCATCAGGAACGTCCCTCCAAAGTGGGCTGGCTCAGGGTGGAGGACAGAGTAAAACAACTTGCACTGAGCCTAGTCTATAAAATCCGCTACACCTCCCTGATACCGAAGTACATGTCAAACTACTTCCTTAACGTAAATGACCGCCATAACCACAACACCAGGGGGAGCTCCACTAACCACGTTAAACCCAGATTACAAACTAACAAAGGTCTTAACTCATTCTCTTTCTATGCCACGTGAATGTTGAATGCGCTCCCAACAGGTGTAAAAGAAAGGGCATCTCTATCCTCCTTCAAAACAGCAATAAAAGTACACCTCCAGGCAACTTCAACCCTAAACTAACACCCTCCCCGGATTGTAAATAATCAAATGTTTTTCTTGTGCTTTCTGATATCTCTCTATGTCCACTACTTGCTGTACATATCCTGCCAAGTCAGACCTACACTGTTTCAATGTCCATTTCTCTGATGATGCAATTGTTGATGCTGATTGTTGATGACAGAAGTGTTGATACCAACCAAACCTAACCCCCCCCCCATATCCCACACCCCGGATTGTAAATAATTCAATGTATATACTCTGATGATTATCTTGTGTGATGACTGTATTATGATGTTAGTATATATTTGATAGTATATATCTGTATCATGAATCAATTTAAGTGGACCCCGACTTAAACAAGTTGAAAAACTTATTTGGGTGTTACCATTTAGTGGTCAATTGTACGGAATATGTACTTCACTGTGCAATCTACTAATAAAAGTTTAAATCAATCAATCAAAAAACGCTCACTCACAGTGTTTACTTGACTGTTATCAGCCTGGTCACGTTTCACAGCAGCCTTCTGCTGCCTCAACTACCTGGGAGGCAATACTTGGAATAACCCACGTGTTCCATTCCTACACGTTGAGAAAATAATACAACAAAATGGAGCCTATCTCAGCTGCACTCGGACGGAAGGCAGCGTACACCCTGAACAAGTCGCCACCTCATCGCAGGGCCAACACAGGCAGACACAACAATCCACACTCACATTTACACATTATGTTGGAGTTTATTTGTATGCATGCAAGACAGAAGTTTTGCTTTCCATAGGAAACTCCATATTGAATAACTTTATTTGATTGGGACAATGCATATTGATCAACATTCGAAAAAAAGGATCACAGTAATTATGCCAGAATTTTTTTCAAATGATTTTACACAAAGTCCAATTTGTATCCGTTATAAAAAGAACAAACTTTATAAAGATTATATTTTTTCTAAGAGTAAGATGCAGTGTATGCACTACACTAGCTTTTCATCAAATAAAAGCGAAACTTGTTTGGAATTATCTCTGTCATTTGTATTCATTAGTTTCTTTAAAAAGTAGGGTAAAAAATGTAAAAGAATCGTTGCACGTTGCTTTTTTCCATTAAGAGTATCTAATGATCCCTTCTGCTTCATCTTCGTATTCACCGGCGGACTAGGTGCGTGATGTGTTCATGAGCGAGGGTGTACATACACGCAGCATTAAATCTACTTGTGGCAGGCTATTGAACAGAATGAACCTTTGGACATGTGCATTCAAAAGTTTAGAGGAGTTCAAATTAAGTTTAAGTAAAGGTTATAGTGCATTTTACAGTCATCATGAAATCCCGATTTCCTTAACTTGTTTGAGTAGTGTAAGATTTGGTTTAAAAGGAGAACTGCACTTAAATTTTGCTTATCATTCACAATCATTATGAAAGACATGACGACGGATGGATTTTTTTTAATGCATTCTAAATATTAAAAAAACGTAAATAAAAGTCAGCTTACAGCGGAGCCAATGGGAGCGCCACTATTCCGCCCATAAAATCTGATAAATAACAAAAAAGCGCCAACAATACTCAATTTACATTCAGTGACTTCAATATTAACTAAGTATTATGCAGCTGAGATAAGCTCCAGCTCCCCCGCGACCCCAAAAAGGGACAAGCGGTAGAAAATGGATGGATGGATAGTGATATTGTTTTTATAAGCACTATCGCTGACAAACTATTTACAGCGGTGATGTAATCACTTCCGTTTGTCCCTATGTTTACATCAAGTGGTCTGCGGTTTCCCTGCTCTCTGTAAGTTTATTGTAGATCATAAATCATGCCTCTCACCTGGAAAGCAGATGGCTGAGAATATAATCCGACAAGTTGAGACACTTTGGCCGGCATTTAAGACCTGGAACTGGCGACACGAAAAACGTTGTGATGCGTTTTTTAAATTAATGCGCTTTTTAAATTATTGCGCCTCGTACGCTAAAAATTATCGAAATACATAAATATTAAATGTTATTAAAAATGTGCCTGTTACTACATTACATATATATTTACATAATGTATATAAAACCCTAATTGAGTTGTGTTTGGATGTGTTTTAGGCTTTCTATAGGCAGAACGGAACGGCTCCCATAGGCTCCATTGTAAGCGGACTTTGGATCAAATGTATTTATTATTTAGAATGCATTAAAAAAAAATCCATCCGCCATCATGTCTTTCATAATGATTTTGAAAGATAGGCAAAATTCCAAAAAAAGTGCAGTTCCCCTTTGACCAATAACAATTCAGGCTCATTTAAACGAGAATGATGCTTTTTGTAAAACATTACTAATTATTGTGAAATAAAATGTGTATGTGTGTATATATACTGTGTGTGTAAATATATATATATATATATATATATATATATATATATATATATATATATATATATATATATATATATATATATAAATAATTTTAATTGAACACAGAACATACATTTATGGAAAATCCTTGAAAAGGGTTTACCTGGTTACCAGTAAATTAGCCTTTTTGCTACTGTGACAAATATGTATCGTCAGACTTTCCATGGCAGTTTACTGGCTGCCCATTTAAAGCATTGGTGTCAATCTGGCATTATATGGGTTAAGTGTAGGTAATAAAAGCTGAGCCAAAAAAAGTTTAAACGTCTCACCTTTGGCAGTGGTTGCAGCCTCCTTGAAGCCCAAGCAGGCATATGGCGTGCTGTGTAATCCACCAACGCCGCCTTTGCAGCTGCTTGCTGGTTTGAAGCCAACCAACTCATCGCATTTGCCATCCAGTAGGTTCAAGGAAATATAGTTGAGTCCGTGAGGGTAACCAGCTGAGCGGTTGACGGGACTTCCATACTCCTCGTCCGAGCCCTCACTGCTTCGTGACGAGATGTTCTCCACGGAGCTGTGCCTCTTCCCAGTCTCCCCGTGAGCAAATGAAGGGAAGACAGGAGTGACAGTGGCCATGGAGGAGAAGGTCTCGGAGCTATGGCGTCGACGTCCTTGGGGGTTGGCGCGAATCACCTTGGCGGAGCCAACAGGGTTCAGTGTGGATGAAGAGGCACCCTCCAGGAGGAAGACCCCAATGTCTTCTGGGACTGCCAGCTCCTCCAACGAATGCCTCCTTCCTCTGCCGCTCTGGCTACTGGAAAATAAAGAAATAAAAAACTAATTAAATCATGAAGACATTATAACCTCTGCAAAACTTTATTTGGATCAGTGTGCGAAATTATGTTAATATTATACTTAGCAAGTTCTTTATGGTTAGCAAATTTAACCAAACTTTATGGAGGGTAAAGGCAAAGACTAAAAAAAAAATCATTACGTACAGTAAAAAGCCCAACTGAAGTGTTAAATGTTTAAAGGCCTACTGAAATGAATTTTTTTTATTTAAACGGGAATAGCAGATCCATTCTATGTGTCATACTTGAGCATTTCGCGATATTGCCATATTTTTGCTGAAAGGATTTAGTAGAGAAAATCGACGATAAAGTTCGCAACTTTTGCTCGCTGATAAAAAAAGCCCTGCATGTACCGGAAGTAGCGTGACGTCACAAGCGGTAGTGCTGCTCACAATTCCCGTTGTTTACAATGGAGCGAGAGAGATTCGGACCGAGAAAGTGACGATTACACCATTAATTTGAGCGAGGATGAAAGATTCGTAGATGAGGAACGTTACAGTGAAGGACTTGAAAGGCAGTGATGGACGTATCTTTTTTCGCTCTGACCGTAACTTAGGTACAAGCTGGCTCATTGGATTCCACACTCTCTCCTTTTTCTATTGTGTATCACAGATTTGTATTTTAAACCATTTTAGATACTATATCCTCTTGAAAATGAGAGTCGAGAACGCAAAATGGACATTCACAGTGACTGAACATGTAAATACACGATTAATAATTCAGCTTTGCGAAGCTAAAAAAAATAGAAGCTAACCTAGCTACGTAGCCAACTTGATAGCAGCAGTCTCAAATGCAGATAGAAACTAAATTAAAAAAAAACCTGACTGGATGCATAGACAGAAGATCAATAATACTATGAAACCATGAACATGTAAATACACGATTAATAATATTCCGCTTGGCGAAGCTAAAAAAACAGAAGCTTACCTAGCAACGTAGCCAACGCGATAGCGCCAGTCTCAAACGCAGATAGAAACTAAATTTTAAAAAAACCCTGACTGGATGGATAGACAGAAGATCAATAATACTATTAAACCATGAACATGTAAATACACGATTAATAATATTCCGCTTGGCGAAGCTAAAAAAACAGAAGCTAACCTAGCTGCGTAGCTAACTTAGATGCGGCGGCGGGCGTTGTACGCTTTTGACGACACCCCGGCCGCCATCAGAGTCGGCAAGAAACATATATTTCCCCAAAGTTACGTACGTCACATGCACATATCGACACGCACGTACGGGCAATCGATCAAATGTTTGGAAGCCAAAGCTAGACTCACCGTAGTGCGTCTGCTATCCTGCTCAAAACACAACACAACCTCCTGGTGTTGGTGTTGCTGTAGTCCGCTGCTCCACCGGCTCCAACTTTCTTATTTGCAGTCTCCAGTGTCCATTAAACAAATTGCTCAATCGCTTTATTAACAAGCGGTAACTGGTTGTAGTTCAAAAAGTAACGCACACACATACACGAGCTGCTGTTAGCCAAAAGTCACGATCACACACACTCAAGTTCTCCGCCAACTCACTCGCGCATGCGCGTTCCCCAAACCCTTAAAGACACAGTACACTAATGCAAATATCACGGATATTACAGTATTGTACTTAGCCGCTAAGACATCGATCGATCCCACCCACAACGTTCTTCTTTGCAGTCTCCATTGTTCATTAAACAAATTGCAAAAGATTCAGAATACTGTGGAATTTTGTCAAAGAAAACAAGAGGCTTTTCTATCGGGTCCGATGGGGTCCAACCACTTCCGTTGCTTTTGTGACGTCACGCGCATAAATCATATCCAAAGGAGTTTTTCAACCGGAAGTGTGGCGGGAATTTTAAAATTGCACTTTATAAGTTAACCCGGCTGTATTGGCATGTGTTGCAATGTTAAGATTTCATCATTGATATATAAACTATCAGACTGCGTGGTTGGTAGTAGTGGGTTTCAGTAGGCCTTTAAAACCTTTTATTTATTAATAAATAACTGGGATAGGCTCCAGCCCCCCACGGCCCTTAAAGAGACAAGCGGTAGGAAATGGAGGGATGGAACTTTATAATTCATATTCAGGGTTTTTTTCAAATTTTACAGCACATTTGAACCTTCTCATAAATACCAGTTTAACATTTCCTGCTCATAGTACAGGGGGCAACAAGATTCTAGGTTGTTTGCTGAATATTTAGCATCACTATATCCATATCTTACATCTACCAGCATCTGCTAAAAGCTCAACAAAGGCCTTGTTGGGGAAATTCTAACAAAAAACATTCAGAACAGAATATGTTGTTATTAATTCCATTAAATCAAAATATTGAGGCCACAAACTTCACCACTTACTCGACGAGAACGCAAAGCTGTGCAAGAATTACAAAATGATGATAACAGTCATGTCATGTACATAGTGTCATGTACATAGTGTATATATACCCTCCACCCCCAATTTTTGTATATATTGTTTTTCAAATCACCTGACATGTATACTGTGTATATGTACATAATGTATCCATTTTTTAACGTATTTTTTTATATACATGTTACAGGTTATATATCTGTTATTATTGAATAAATCAAATGTGATGAATAGACCACAATAGAAACAAGCCTTTTGGCTTTTTGTGCCATCCATTTGCCTTTTTGAAGCATTACATGGATTAAATTCTTTAAGATGTCAAACTTCTCGATCAATCAATCAGCGCCAGAAAAATCTAAATGTCTTATTTAGGATAGAATAGAATATGGTCAAACATTACTCGTGTGTACACATATGTTGGAAATATTATAGGCTGGGGTAACGTTATGTTTTGTAAATTAAATCTCAAAGTATTTCATTTTACAGACACACAAAATGCAGGTGCAGTATAATGTGTAGTAGCATGATTATGATGCAGTCGCACAGCCGCAACCTTTAACCGAAGTGCACATGTCAAACTGTATGCAAGTCTTTAAATGTGTTGATTAATGCTCAAGATTCAATAGTGCTGCGTACATTAATTGTAACTGCCTGGCTTACAAGGTAAATAATTATATTGACTATTTCACTCCATTTATCTTTGTTGTTTGATAGATTTGTAAATGGCATTTTGAATTATACATTTTATATTTGCATTTAACTTATAATAAGGCTGCATTACACGTTTGCACTGAAAACAACTAAATCCTTCCTATCTGAACAAAATATCCACTTACTAGCTTTGTGTTACAGCTGACAGAGCAAATTAGAATGATTTTTATATCTCATTCACATTGAATCAATTTATTTTGATTTGATTTGCTGCTCATTTGACACCCTTTACGTAACACCTTTAAATATATTGTTTACATCCTCAGGCTACAGAGTGGAAGTGAACACTTCTTGTTAAAAAAAGAAAAAGCACATACCTTGTTGTCCCCTGAGGGACAAGTTGCGGGGATGAGCTGTTCATCCCAAACGTCCTTTCGGTGTAGTCACTTTCAACATCATTCCTCTCTCTTGGCCTGTTCTCGTCGTCCAGATGGTACACACCATCCTCTTTTGAGCTCGGACACGTAGACAAGTCTGGGAGTGTATCCAAGTGGTCTGCAACAATACCTTCAGCCTCCTCTAGCGGGTGCGAGGCCAACTCAAGTTTGCTGTAAGAAGTCAGACAAGACCTCCTGGAACACTCGTCGCTTGAAGTCAAAGTTGACAGCCTCCTCTCTGCAGACTCATTTGAAGGCAGAGAGAATCGGTTCCTCTCCAAGTCGATGTTAATGTACTCTCCGGGGCTACTGGGCTTGCCGGGCACTGGGTGCTCATTCATGCTAGGCAGGGTCCTGATGGTGTCAAGGGGCAGCCTGTTGGGTCTGCCCAGTCTCCCTCTGTGGGGCCGGTTCTCCACCCAGTCGTGTCTTGCTGGGGATGCCGTTAAAGAGCTTTGTGACAAAGCTTGAGCTGCAGCAGGTTGCATCATAGAATAGTAGTCTGAATCTGACCCTCCCCGGAGGGAACTCTGAGGGCTCATCAACACATACTGGCTTCCCTCATCATTCTTGGAGGCTTGGACATTAGCAGGGAGTGTGTGGGAGCTGGATTGGTACGCTGCCCTCACTGATGTCGGTTCTACAGCCGTTGCACCTGTATAGTAATCAGGGGGAGTCTGCAGTGCAGGGGGGTTTCCTGGTGACATGGTCATGTATTCTCCATGCCTGCCTGGGCTGTCCATGGAGGACTTGGAGCCACACCACATTCTCATGTAACCGTTGTCCTCCAGTGAGATGCTGGAGGGGGAGCTGGTCTTACAGCCCCTGCTGGCAGCCCCGTGAGGATGCACTCTGGGGTTTACAATTTGCTTTGGAGCAGAGACACACATGGGGCTCATGGGCACATAGTTGTCTACCTTGCCTGATAGCGGCGCCACACCTAGAGTCATGGGCATGTAGCCGTCGTCACCAAGGTTACTACTTGAACTTCTGGACGAGCCTATCTCTATGTCTCCATAATCTTCTGGATAGCTCACTTTGGGTGAGGTGGTGTTGTGTCCATAGCCACTCAACCTCATGAGCATGTACTCATCCAGGGAGGCAGAGGACAGCGGTGTAACCACCTTTTGTTGGCGTGGCGTGGTGAGGGAGTGCGTTCGCTTCCTGTAAGCTTTATCCAGCCCTGCTCCTTCATTGCGTGATGGGGGTGTGCTGGACAGGGAGTCGGTGCAGGACAAGGACAACTTTGCGTCGACTGGACTACAGCTGTAATCATCGCACAGTATGAAGGTGGTGTCGCTAAGGGAACCAGAGATGGAAGCGCTGCAGCTGAAGGGTCGGCCAGCCTTGTCAGGGGTGGAGAGCCCAGCATATCCAGGAGAAACACTGATGGGGCTGGAGGGACAAGGAGGGGAGTTGGACATCGCTACAGACAGGCTGTGATGCAGGTTAGAGGACGACTCTAGCATCCTGCAAGTGCGCCCGCTGCTTAGTGTGTGGGACCTGCTGAGTTGAACGCCAGAGTTTGAACTGGTGGGACTCGCGGTCACAGGCATTGATGTGGACACAGGCCACGGCACACTTCCGTCTCCTTCGCTGGAGGTTCTCACTCGGCAGGATGTAAACTTCCTCCCTGGGGACGACGCAGCCATGCTGTCAGTTCTGGATCGCCTCACCAGGCCCGTCTGACTTGGAGGTAAGTTGTTGAGGTTGCGTCGTGAGGGCACCGAGATCGGGGTGGTGCTGGCTGACTGACTTTTGCTCCTGGGCCTAAACTCAGAGAGTTCCTTCATGGCCTCCAAAATGGTCTCATGAATGTTTTGGGCCACCACAGAGTCCTCTGCCTGCATCCAGAATTCCCCGGGCCCAGTAATTGCTGATCGCCCTACCTCAATGAAGAAGAAGCTGTCCGAGTGGCCGCATCTCCTGATGTTCATCAGCTGTAAACAGACCGCCGCCGTTTCCGAGTTCAGCTTCACAAAACTGATTGTCCGGCTGGACAAACAAAGTCTAAACACGCCCGTGAGATTTTTCACCTGACCCAGGCCTCTGGATTTTAAATTGACCTGCCATACCTCCTTGTAGGCAGCAGGGGCAACAAGTCCATAGCTGGCCTCCTCAAAGCCCACTAGAGAGGACGTGGACGCGGGGCTGTCGTACATCCTGCACTCGGCCAGAAGGTCCGTCAGAACCACGTACCAGCTCTCCTGGTCCTGCTCGCTGTCTGCAGCCACAGCAAAGTACTCGTCCTTGGTGTAGAGAGCGATCAGGTGTTTGTTTTTGGCGTCCGCCCGCTTGTTTACGCAGAGGCAGGAGTCCAAACCGATCACCCGTTTGGCTGCGCCCTTGCTCCGCCATTTCTTCTCACTGTCGTAGTACTCCAGTCGTGCAGGAGAGTTCTCGGTTGGCTCTCTCAGCACGAAAAAGCGCCGGTGTCCGTGTTTGTGTTTTCGCAGGTCGCCGCACTTCTTGACGCCATTCAATAATAAGTGTCCCGCCGCCCCCGGAGGACTCGCCATTTCTCTGCTACAAAAGTTCTCAATTTGAGCCGGGAAAAATCAAATATAGAAGATGTGAAGGCGACGCTGTTGTCATTCAGTCCATTGCAGACGTTTCCGCGATGTTTAACGTCAAAGCTGCGGTCAAGGCGAGCGTCCAAGTGATCCGGTTGTGGAGAAAAACAACATGTGACGCGTTGCTCTAAAAACAGAATGGAACATCGAGTCATAGGGGGGCGTGTCTGTCCATCATCCGATCTGCGGCCGCTGATTGGCTGACTCTACTATTCAAATATGGCAAGCACCGCCCCCTCTTCGAGCCTCATGGAAACAAATATCCGCAGCCCGTTGAAAATTCCGTTTATTTTTCAAAACAGTGTACAATACTTTGTGTTATATGACACGTAGATAACTGATTGGACACATTTTTTTTATGTAAGTGTATTTGGATGATTGAGCGTTTGCAAGGCGCAACATGAGTGTGCATGTGTACTGTACTCTCAATTGTTACATAAGCAGTGTTTTGAGACCTGCATAAAACACGTTCACATTTCAAGTGTTTAGCAATAAACTGTACATCAAGTGACAACATCAATGTTGGTGCTTGATTATTGCCACCGTGCATGTTATTGCTTTTGGTGCGTCATAAATGTTCTTGCAAAAACAGGAACGGTGGCTCAATTCAGTGGTGTAGAAACACTGCCATCTTCTGGAATCTCAACCACACTCACAATTTGCAAACATCTCCTGAGACCCAGTAACATATTTTCATTTCATTGCATGAAATATTTAAAGGCCTACTGAAATGATTTTTTTTTATTTAAACGGGGATAGCAGATCTATTCTATGTGTCATACTTGATCATTTCGCGATATTGCCATATTTTTGCTGAAAGGATTTAGTATAGAACAACGACGATAAAGATTGCAACTTTTGGTATCTGATAAAAAAAGGCTTGCCCCTACCGGAAGTAGCGTGACGTAGTCAGTTGAACATATATGCAAAGTTCCCTATTGTTTACAATGATGGCCGCATGAAGTGAGAGAGATTCGGACCGAGAAAGCGACAATTTCCCCATTAATTTGAGCGAGGATGAAAGATTTGTGGATGAGTAAAGTGCAAGTGAAGGACTAGTGGGGAGTTGAAGCTATTCAGATAGGGAAGATGCTGTGAGAGCCGGGGGTGACCTGATATTCAGCTGGGAATGACTACAACAGTAAATAAACACAAGACATATATACATACTCTATTAGCCACAACACAACCAGGCTTATATTTAATATGCCACAAATTAATCCTGCATAAAAACACCTGCGTGTTTGTTATGCTAGCTCCTAGCTCCTCTGCTAGCTCCTAGCTCCATAGAACACGCCAATACAATTCAAACACCTGATCAACACACACAATCACTCAGCCCAAAAGACCGTTCACCTAACCCAAGGTTCATAAAGCTTATATATTTTTAAAAAGTTACGTACGTGACGCGCACATACGGTCAAGCTATCAAATGTTTAGCAGCCAAGGCTACATACTCACGGTACCTGATATTCAGCTGGGAATGACTACAACAGTAAATAAACACAAGACATATATATACTCTATTAGCCACAACACAACCAGGCTTATATTTAATATGCCACAAATTAATCCTGCATAAAAACACCTGCGTGTTTGTTATGCTAGCTCCTAGCTCCTATACTAGCTCCTAGCTCCATAGAACACGCCAATACAATTCAAACACCTGATCAACACACACAATCACTCAGCCCAAAAGACCGTTCACCCAACCCAAGGTTCATAAAGCTTATATATTTTTAAAAAGTTACGTACATACGCAAAAAAAAGTTGCGCACATACGGTCAAGCGATCAAATGTTTAGAAGCCAAAGCTGCATACTCACAGTAGCACGTCTGCGTCTTTGTCATCCAAATCAATGTAATCCTGGTAAGAGTCTGTGTTGTCCCAGTTCTCTACAGGCGTCTGTGTACGAAGTCAAAAGTCCTCCTGGTTAGAGTCTCTGTTATCCGAGTTCTTCCATCTTGACTGCATCTTCCGGGAATGTAAAAAAAGAAGCGCCGGCTGTGTACTGTTGTTGCTGACTACGTTCGAAAAATACGTCCATTTCGCACCGACAACTTTCTTCTTTGCTTGCTCAGCTTCCTTCTCCGTAATGCAATGAACATGATTGCAACAGATTCACGAACACAGATGTCCAGAATACTGTGGAATTATGAAATGAAAACAGAGCTTTTTCGTATTGGCTTCAATGTGGAAGGCATACCCGTGTTCCCCGGGTTACGTCACGCGCATACGGCATCCTCAGAGGCGTTTCGAACCGGAAGTTTAGCGGCAAATTTAAAATGTCACTTTATAAGTTAACCCGGCCGTATTGGCATGTGTTATAATGTTAAGATTTCATCATTGATATATAAACTATCAGACAGCGTGGTCGGTAGTAGTGGGTTTCAGTAGGCCTTTAACAATAGTTAGATTTTGGTCAGAAAATGTGTTTATTTATTTTTTAGGTCATGTCCTCTGCAGTGGACACAGCTACACTGTATAACAACTGAATAATTACTTCATCCATTATTGTTTTGTTGCAAAAACATTTTTTGTACATTCCAATGAAATTCGGATTCATTTTCTACATACCTATATTTTTTAGTAATTCATTTGTACATCAATATCAACATAAATGAACATTGTACAGAGCAGTCGTCCACTAGCAGGAGGGTTCCCGGTTGCAATCCCACTTCTTCCATCCCAGTCACCGCCATAGGGTCTTTGGGCAAGGCACTTCACCCACAGGGTCACCCACGCATGGTTGCTTCACTGACTAAGACACTGACCTGATCTGGTCTCTGTGCGCCACACGATGGTTGCCTGCTTCTCCTCAAGAGGATGGTAATTAGCTCTTTGATACAGAAGTCCCCACTTCTTGACAAAGTGTAAAAATAATTACCGTTACATGCCAATGATGGCGCAAACCCTTTAGCTCTTGCAGTCTGCTTTTGATGTTGTTCAGTCCCACCTGACTCTGCTGAGGCGAGTGCTCAATGTAAATACATTTAAGGTGATATTTTTCTCAAATGACTGCTATTGAACATTCCAAAAATATCAACTCCTCATAGGGTCAAACTTAAAATGGTCACCACACAAGTACCTGGCGATTGTTATTGATGACAAATTGTCTTTTAAATAACACATAGAAAAACTTGTCAAAACTTAAAATTAAATTCCATCCATCCATCCATTTTCTACCGCTTATTCCCTTCGGGGTCGCGGGGGGCGCTGGAGCCTATCTCAGCTACAATCGGGCGGAAGGCGGGGTACACCCTGGACAAGTTGCCACCTCATCGCAGTAAAATTAAATTGTTTTTTTTCTTTAGAAACAAGTCCAGTTTTTCTCAACTAGTTAGGAAATGCTTGATCCTGACCATGTACTTTCATGCCTTTGCTAGATTTAGGATACTTGTTTTTAATGTATGTATCCATCCATCCATTTTCTACCGCTTGTCCCTTTTGGGGTTGCGGGGGGTCGCTGGAGCCTATCTCAGCTGCACTCGGGCGGAAGGCGGCGTACACCCTGGACAAGTCGCCAACTCATCGCAGGGCCAACACAGATAGACAGACAACATTCACACTCACATTCACACACTAGGGCCAATTTAGTGTTGCCAATCAACCTATCCCCAGGTGCACATCTTTGGAGGTGGGAGGAAGCCGGAGTACCCGGAGGGAACCCACGCAGTCACGGGGAGAAAATGCAAACTCCACACAGAAAGATCCCGAGCCTGGGATTGAACCCAGGACTGCTCAGGACCTTCGTATTGTGAGGCAGATGCACTAACCCCTCTCACACCGTGCTGCCCCTTAATGTATGTACCCGACACTTATTTAAAACACTAGGTACTGTACTGTATATCACTTTGCCTTACCTTTTATTACTGGTTGTGGCAACCTTGTCCACCATTGCACTTAGTATGCCAAAGCAAATTGTCCACCTTTGTCTGTTCGCAGATTTTCTTGATGGATGTGTTTTATATACAAATCTCTTCTTGGGCTGTTTCCCACCTATTTGTGAGATTCCAGTCGCTACAGCTTATGGTCGCAGGACATTCATATCATATTGGTTCCTAGAGCCAACACAGGAAAAAAAAGCCTTCAGATATGCTGGTCCCTTGTTTTGGAATTACTTACAAAAGGATCTGAGGTTACCTGAATTATTAACTTTGGAGAAATTTCATTCAATTTTAGAGCATCGAAAAACCAGTTGTATTGGGCATTGTAATAGTTTGTTTTTACTGAAATATTTTATATATTTGACCTATCACATGTTTTTATGTTAATGTTGTAAGTAATTTGTATTTTTAACTAGTGTCATAAGCGCACATGGTTGCGATGGATGTGACCCGAAGATGCAGGACACAGGTGGATGGCGTGCAGGTAAGAGAAGTTATGAATAATTCTGAACACAGGATGAGCAGTTATGCACACAACATGCAGCTAAAAGTCAGTAACAAAGAAACAATCCTCGAGCCCTGACTGGAGGGTGAAACAGGCATAAATAGCAGCCTAATTGTCAACTATGACAAGATGTGGCTAGGCTGCCAATCAGGGGCAGTTGGGGGAACGAGCGCTCAGGGAGACATAGAGGAAATGGAACCAAAAAAAGAAAATTTTGGAAATAAACACAATCTAAGGTAACAACCGAATATGTCTGACAGATCGTCACATATAGTGTGTGACTGCTGCTGTTTTTGTTGTTTTTATATATGTATTTCTGTAACTTTGTTTTGCTGTCCTCTTGGCCAGGTCAATCTTGGAAAATAGATTTTAATAGCAATGAGTTTTATCTTGTTAAATGAAGGATATTGATATTGATTGATAAACTGTCTTATACAAACATTATTGTCATAGGGTTTTTTTGCCAATATATTTTAAAAAGTATTGACTTATTTTATCTTCTGTAGCTTTAATTTGTGTCTTGTGTTACAGCAACTCTTAGAGGTCACACAAAATGTATGATGGAATGATTGAAATCCTATAAAATGTCTAGCTGAGTTAGTATTTCTCTATCATTTTCTGTTTATTTGTATGCCACACATGGATTTATAGACTCAATCTACATCAAGCAGGTTGTAACTCAGCCAAAAATGTGTCAATATGTTTACATATGTAGATGATAAAAGGATTCGTATCTACCCACTGATGAAGGGTAATCGCCATATCACAAACATACTCATGATTAGTGACGTGGTTCTGGCCTTTGTTTGACGTTTTGACCCTTGGCTGTTTTGCTGATGACTTATCAGGACTAAGCCTGTTTGAAGCGTGTGTTTTCAGCGTTAGCTGCCGGCTATAATCTGACATATGAGCAAACACATAAACAGCTCCAGTAGAATGTTGTCACACATTCTCTATAAACATGCTCAGGCTGAAAACAAAATAACACATGAAAAGGCTGGAGAAAACAAAGACAGCACTGAACGTTGTTGCTGTGCATATAAATCAACATAAAAACACAATATATACATTATATATCAAGGGATACAGTCCATAAGCATGCATGATTGTATTTCTTTATGAAAAAAAAGGGTCTCATATAGTTAGGAGGGGATGTCTCGTTAAGTGAAATTTTTTTTATCTGGTTTTAGCCATGTCTCACTGAGACCAATGACGTTAAGATGATTTTCTTTAATGACGGGATGTTTATCGTTAAGATTTTATCGATACAATACCCTTATCGATATTCTTATTCGGTACTAGTATTTATCAGTACTCTTATCTATATGTAATTGGTGTAAATAAAGAATTTAAAAATGCATTTTTATTACAACTTTTACTGGCACAAGACTTTAACATTATGCAGTGGCGGGCCGTGCGTTTCCCACCTAGGCCTTCAGTGAAGTGAAGTGAAGTGAAGTGAATTATATTTATATAGCGCTTTTCTCTAGTGACTCAAAGCGCTTTACATAGTGATGTCCGACTTCAAATATTACCTCTCAAAATACCATAATTGATGTCACCACATGACCATTGTTGGAGAAATACGATACAGAAACACATTTCGTATACGTCATCATCATGGCGCCGATGAAGGCTGCCTCGGTGCTCTCGTGCGCTCTGTTTTGTTTGTTTTTGTGCGTAAATTGTGTTTCCGGGTGCTCTTACACCCGCGAAGAGCTACTGAACATCAGATCCATCATCCCTAGGGACTTATTACCGGTAATCTTAGCGTCAGCTGCGGATTTGGTCCATTCTGTGATCAAAAGAGGGAGACCGCACCGAAGAGGGAAGCGAGCGGGCGCCCTTGTCCATCTCCGCGGACGGGGATTACGCACACCTCTACCAGGCATCTTTCTCTCCAACGTCCGCTCACTTGCCAACAAGATGGACAAGCTAGCGTTGCTGATGAGAAGGTACAAGGACTTTTCCTAATCTTGTGTTTCACGGAGACATGGCTGAGTGCGAGTGTCCCGGACAGCGTGGTTCAACTGGATGGCTTTCATCTTCTCCGCGCGGACAGAGATGCGTAACTCTCCGGCAAAAAAAGAGGCGGTGGAGTCTGCTTCTTTATCAACAACAGCTGGTGTACAGACGTGACGGTGATATCCAAACACTTCTCTCCTTCTCTGGAATATATTTTCATTCACTGTAAGCCCTTTTACTCACCGTGTGAGATCATTTCATTCATTCTAGTGGCTGTTTACATCCCACCCGGCGCGGACGTGCGTGACGCTCAGCGCACACTTGCAGGACAGATCTTACATGTGGAACGGTCTTTTCCGGACTCTCTTGTTATCGTGCTTGGTGACTTTAACAAGGGAAATTTGAGCCAGGAATTACCAAAGTATAGGCAGTTTATTAAAAGCCCGACCAGAGAGGAGAACACTTTGGATCACTGCTACACTACAATAACCAAGGCTTTTCATGCAGTCCCGCGCGCTGCTCTTCGACTATCAGATCAAGTGATGGTGCACTTAATCCCTTCATACAGACAGAGACTGAAACTGTCTAAACCTGTTATGAGGACCATAAAGTGTTTCACCGCCGAGTCTGTGGACGAGCTGCGTGCATGTTGGGAGACGACAGACTGGGAGGAAATTGGAGAGACCACGGACAATCTGGACGAGTATACGGACACTGTGACCTCATACATACAGTTCAATGAGGCGCGCATCATTCCAACGCGCACCAGGGCTTGTTATAACAATGACAAGCCCTGGTTCACACCCAAGCTCCGACAGCTGCGCAAGAAGAAGGAGGCTGCGTGGAGAAGCGGGGACCGGAGTACCTACAGAGAAGCGAAGTACCACTTCAACAGGGAAGTGGAGAAAGCTAAATCTGTGTACCGTCTACAGGAACAGTTCCGCTCCAATGATTCTGTCGCCGTTTGGAGAGGGCTAAGGGCCCTTACGAACTATAAGTCCAAAACTCCCCAGGCCCTGAATGACCGGACTCTCGCTCAGGGCCTCAACACACATTACTGTCGTCATGAACGGCCTTCAGCTCATCAAAGCCCTGCTCCCCCCACCATCACTCTCCCCACCAATGCCAGCACGTCATTAAAGGAGTTAAAGGACTCAAAGGACTCCAAGGACATCACAGGACTCCACGAACATCATAGGACTGTAAAGGCCCTCTCCATCCGAGAAGAGGATGTACGCCGGCAGTTCTTGAAGCTCAATACGCGGAAGGGCCCCGGGCCGGATGGTGTCTCCCCCTCTACTCTCAGACACTGTGCGGATCAGCTGGCTCCTGTCTTCACTGAAATTTTTAACACCTCTCTGGAGCTATGCCGCGTGCCATCCTGCTTTAAGACCTCCACCATTGTCCCTGTCCCCAAGAAAGCACGGATCACAGGACTAAATGGCTACAGGCCGGTTGCGCTGACGTCTGTGGTCATGAAGTCCTTTGAGCGCTTGGTCCTGCCCCACCTCAAGGACATCCCAGCCCCCCTCCTGGACCCACTGCAGTTCGCCTACAGAGCCAACAGGTCTGTGGATGATGCAGTGAATCTGACCCTCCACTTCATCCTGGAGAATCTGGACTCCCCAGGAACCTACGCTAGGATCCTGTTTGTGGACTTCAGCTCTGCCTTCAACACCATCCTCCCTGGACTGCTATGAGACAAGCTCTACCAGCTCAGCGTGCCCAACTCCTTCTGCAGTTGGATCAATGACTTCCTGACAGACCGAAGACAGCACGTGCGGCTGGGGAAGATTGTCTCGGACAGTCGAACCACGAACACTGGTACTCCTCAGGGCTGTGTACTCTCCCCCTGGCTCTTCTCCCTGTATACAAACTGCTGCACCTCCAGTCACCAGTCCGTAAAACTGCTCAAGTTTGCGGATGACACCACCCTCATCGGGCTCATCTCGGATGGCGATGAGTCCACCTACAGGAAAGAGGTGGACCGGCTGGCATCCTGGTGCAGCCTCAACAACCTGGGGCTGAACGCCCAGAAAACAGTGGAGATGATCATGGACTTCAGGAAAGTCACAGCCCCACCATCCCCCCTCACCCTGATTGACTCTCCCACCCCCGTCTCCATTGTGGACTCCTTCCATCTTTTGGGCACCACCATCACCCAAGACCTCAAGTGGGAGCCGACCATCAGCTCCCTCATCAAGAAGGCCCAGCAGAGGATGTACTTCCTGCGGCAGCTGAGGAAACTTAAGGTGCCGACCGAGATGCTGGTGCAGTTTTACTCAGCCATCATCGAGTCCATCCTGACCTCCTCCATCACCGTGTGGTTCCCCGGCGCCACAGTCCAGGATAAGCATAGACTGCGGCGCATCGTACATGCTGCTGAGAAGGTGATTGGCTGCAAGCTCCCATCCCTCCAGGACTTGTTCTCCTCCAGGACCAGGAGGCGTGTGGGTCGGATCACAGCTGACTCTTCTCACCCTGGACACACACTATTCTCCCCTTTCCCCTCAGGCAGGAGACTACGCTCCATCCAGACCCACACCTTTCGCCACCTGAACAGTTTTTTCCCCTCGGCCATCAGGCACATGAACAATAACTCCTAACAGTAGCTCCTTGAATTCCTTGAATTCCTTCTAAGTCTATAACAAGATCTGATAGCTCAGTTACAGCTCTTTTTATTACCAAATATGTGTTATATGTGTTTTATGTTGCACGATTGCACCAAGAAAAACCCGTTCTCAAACAATGGCAATAAAACTATTCTGATTCTGATTGTGATTCTGATTTACGCCCTGCTGAGTATTGAATCACATCAACAGTATACAAAACAGGTTATTTTATAGCGCATTTAAAAATCAATTAAAACGCATCAGCAAATAAAACATCTTCTGTGGTACTGTCAAAATTAGAAATGGCAAAAAACATATTAAAAGAGAAAAAATATTGGAACCCACCATTAGTAGGACCTATTCAACGCCGTATAAGCCAGTGGCACCCCTCGTCGTTGGCTTATTTGAGTGGAAACGGCGAGCATTTCCCCATTATAGCGCCAGAACAGCTGAGCTAGCTTCCGGGGTTGGCCAACATCGTCTCACAAGATGTAGTTTCTCTTTAAATATCCTTCTTGAAAATGGCCTTGCAAATATATATCTGCCACCTATACAACATTTTGTTCTCCTTCTCTTCTATCCCGATCTGGCTACGGCGCAACACTTCCCGCTTCCTGTTAAATTTAAACTTGTGACTGGATACTCACTTTAGAATGACAAGTGAGTATCCAATCACAGTCTCGTTAACATCAGGCTACTTGGATGGGCTACTGTCAACAACTTGTGATCTGATTGGCTATCGCAACTGTCTATCAACTCTATGTGTTCTCAAATTCATGCGCTAACGGACCCGATGAGTATGCAATCACAGGACGCGTAAACGTCACGTTCAACGTGAGACCATCTAGAAGGCCTTACTGACAACAACTCGTGATCTGATTGGCTATCGCAACTGTCTATCACCTGTATGTCCCCTATCGCTAACAGTTAACAGACGCCCGCATTGTTGATTTTGAAGGCCTCAGGCAGATTTCGTACAGCATGGCAACATAAGCTAGCGGAATTCTGATTGGATACAAACTAAAACTAAAAACAACAGCACTGGAACGAGCATAATATGACATGAAGAGAATATGAATAATTTTAGATATTCAGGGAAAGTAAATTTAAAAATTATTTTATTTGTAATTACGATCATGATTTCTGGTTATGTTAGACCAGCAAAGAAGGCCTTGCTGGCCATGACGGCCCACCACTGACATTATGTAACATCTCACAGCAGGGAAGTCTTCTATCAACATCTGCTTCTAAGTCTTAAACAAGTCAATTATGTTTGCAGTGCAATGCAGTTGCGTCATCTTGTAAACACCATACACATCCATCGCTGTTTCTATTCATTACAATTACACTCAGATGGAAACAATATTTATGTAGGCAGAGCACATACCTTTTACATCATATGATCATTTATATCATATTAAATATATAATGTAAATTAATACAATCAATTAGCATATTAGGTGGGTGTGCAGTTAAGCAGATGTGTTTTGATGCCACGCAAACGACGTCAGAGGGCGACGAGACACCTGTCAGCAGATGCTATCATGTCTTCGAGCAACTTTATGGATTATTATATCACTTCAATGTTTCACTTTTTTTGATTAATATTGGCCTGTGGATTACTAATGGGTTGCTTGACATTGGACTTTGAAGGTTTTTTGAGGAAGAAATATTTTTTGTGTTACAAACTTTTGTGTGGTGATGTTTCCTTATTCGTGATTATTCCAAGCTGATTATCACATCCTAGGGCTGGGCGATATGGCAAAAAAATAAAAATAAAAAAAAATAAATAAATACATCTATTAATATCACATTTCTTGTACATTGTGTTTAACCTACCAGTTTTATAGCATCTGTACTAAAAACCAATGAACTAGGGATTAGTTCAACATGTTATTAACATTCTAAGTGAATAAAACAACGGAAATTAATTAAGAAAAAGCACAATATCTAACAATAAATTTGAGTTTACATGTTTCTAAGTAAAAGAAAGCTGCATCAGTTATTATGTCAACATTGGTGATTTGACTATAGTGTTAGAAGGTGTCAAGTTATCATGAACGTACCAATGAAGATGTTTAATTGGTGGTTGTGTCCACAACTGGCTGCAGTAGTAACAATTGTTTTTCACACAGCTTTATGGCGACAAGTTGTCATTATATTTGCAAAAGAAACATAATACGGAGCGGCATGGCGTGGTGGGTAGAGCAGCCGTGCCCGAAATTTGAGGGTTGCAGGTTCGCTCCCCGCCTCTTGCCATCCAAATCACTGCCGTTGTGTCCTGACATAGTACTACAAGTACTACAATAACAAAAACTACACGTATACTACTACAAGTACTACAACTACGAGAAACTACTAGTACACTAAAACAAGTGCTATAACTACAAACAACTATAACTGCACTATGACAAGTAGGCCACTGCATCTACAAAAAACTACAAGTACACTACTACACGTACACGCAAGTACACGCTGAGATCATTATTCATGCGTTCGTTACGTCTCGTCTCGATTACTGTAACATATTATTTTTGGGTCTCTCTATGTCTAGCATTAAAAGATTACAGTTGGTACAAAATGCGGCTGCTAGACTTTTGACAAGAACAAGAAAGTTTGATCATAATACGCCTATACTGGCTCACCTGCACTGGCTCCCTGTGCACTTAAGATGTGACTTTAAGGTTTACTACTTACGTATAAAATACTACACGGTCTAGCTCCATCCTATCTTGCTGATTGTATTGTACCATATGTCCCGGCAAGAAATCTGCGTTCAAAGAACTCCGGCTTATTAGTGATTCCCAGAGCCAAAACAAAGTCTGCAGTCTATAGAGCGTTTTCTATTTGGGCTCCAGTACTCTGGAATGCCCTCCCGGTAACAGTTAGAGATGCTACCTCAGTGGAAGCATTTAAGTCCCATCTTAAAACTCATTTGTATACTTTAGCCTTTAAATAGACCCCCCTTTTAGACCAGTTGATCTGCCGTTTCTTTTCTGCTCCGTCCCCCTCTCCTTCATGGAGGGGGCGGCACAGGTTCGGTGGCCACGGATGAAGTGCTGGCTGTCCTGGGTCGGGACCCAGGGTGGACCACTCATCTGTGTATCGGTTGGGGATGTCTCTGCGCTGCTGATCTGTCTCCGCTCAGGATGGTCTCCTGCTGGCTCCACTATGGACTGGACTCTCACTATTATGTTAGATCCACTATGGACTAGACTTTCACAATATTATGCTATATTCACTCTACCTCCATTGCACCGGTCGCCCAGGGGGCGTCCTCACATCTGCGGTCCCCACCAAGGTTTCTCATTGTTATCCCATTGGGTTGAGTTTTTTCTTGCCCTGATGTGGGATCTGAGCCGAGGATGTCGTTGTGGCTTGTGCAACCCTTTGAGACACTCGTGATTTAGGGCTATATAAGTAAACATTGATTGATTTATTGATTGATTGATACTACAAGTACTACAAACACAAGAAACTAAAAGTACACTACCACAAGTACTACAACTATTAGAAACTACCAGTATATTTCTACAAGTACTACAACTACAAAAAAACATATATTCTACACCTACATGTAGTAGAATCAAATGCTTACTGAATCTAATAGTCATTTGTAATCATTGTTTCATAATATTTTCTCTGTTTCAATTAATGTACCATAACAATAACGTGCTGTTCATATGTTTTGTTAAAGGTACAGCACACTGAGACAACAAGTAATTAAATATTTGTTGTTATTTGACTCTGAACGATGGTAATATCAAACAGATTGCATGAAACGTGTCCGCCTGTGGGGGGCAGCATGGTGCCAGAATACGTCGAAGTGTGATGTGAATTATAGCACAGAAGAAGAATCAAATGGGATGAACTGTTTATGTTTATTCGTGTGCTACTAAAGCTCTCACATTGTGTAACTACTATCACATCCTGTCTTGTGACACTCAGCTATCTGCTCGCAGTTCACCAAGACTTTGTAGACGGAGTCGGACTCTGAAATGGTCCCTGAATTCGTTCTGTTTCTCTCGGCACTGGGCTCGCTCGGCGTGGAAGGCACAGCCGGGAAAAAACTGCACTATGTAACAGTGGTGAGTGCTTTTTTTGGGTTATTTATTTATTAAATTGTTGTTCTAAAAAGCTTAACTATGTAACAGTGCGAAGTGTTTTGGTGGGAAAATCTACACCATAAAGCCCTAGTGTTTCACATTTTGTAAATATTTTATAATTTGTTTTATTAGGCAACACTGAACAAATAACTCCGATACAACAGCTTGTGAAACACTGTAACTTATTTTCCCCGACAAGAAGGTCAACGCATCTATTAAAGTCTAAATCACTAGGACAAATTGTGCCCAACGTATGACTATTTAGTGTGATTTAGCATTAAGCCGAGTTCCTTCACTGCACTTCATAGTCACCACCTGACATTACTTATACAGCACTACACATGATCTACTCTACATCCTCAGTGATGCAACTCCCAAAACACAAACAATAGTCAAGCTAAGTTTATGTACATAGCACAATTCATACGCAAAGTGCTTGACGAATGCATAACATTTTCTAGAAGTCGAATGAAAATGACATCATCATAAAAATAATCATGAATTAATTCAATTAAAATCAAATATTTATATTAAATGACAGCATATACACAAGGGGTACACAATAAATATTGGACAGATAATTATCAGTCTAAAATGAGAAATTATGATGTCAGTATGCTACAATGTATGGTTTATAAAGTGTATATGCTGCAATTTATAGTTTATAAAGTACTTGGGTTAAAATCATAACATTTATTAATTGCCTCAGTGCCCATATGCTTTATAAAATGTTTTTAGGGCTAATGACGTGATGACGCATATTTTTGTGTCCAATTTTATTATCTTATTTGTAAAATAATGTAATCAAGTCCTGTCATGTGTAACTTTATTCTTTCGAATTGATGTAGTTTGAATTCACTTTCACTTGCACTTTTATGCTTTGACAACTCACATGCCAGCATAACTGAACACACTAGGATGACTCTTAAAAAAGGTACTTTAAGAGTAATTATAAATGTGTTATTAAAAACAAAAAAGATAATACAAGTGTCCAAACAGAAGCCTGTTTAGTGTGAAATTAGTTGCAAAAGTCAGTTGGGGGGGAAAAACCAGTAAATCAGGTGGCACAACTGGAAAGTGGTGTTATGTTATTAAATTTAAAAGTCTAAAATTATGTTTTGCAGTTTCTAAATGTTAGATATGTTTTACATGTTCACATTTTCTTCATGATGATTATACACATACACACACACATATATATATATATATATATATATATATATATATATATATATATATATATATATATATATATATATATATATATATATATATATATATATATATATATATATATATAACACTCGGTACGTGTCGATCAATCGGCTACTGGCCAGTATCGGCCCATTTTCGTGAAAAAATACTTAATCGCTATTGTCAATTAATGCCTTTTAATGCTGATCATGAATGCAGATCCCCTCTGGCTGACACTGTATTAGTTTTTATTCCCCCGACTGACAAGCTAGCAGCTGTGTCTCCATACACAGAGGAGCTGCCCCCTCAGATAATAACAATCGCCTCCATTATGGCAAAATACTGCATTTCTGCTTTGTTCATTAATTGTGTCAACGTGTCAGCTTTTTCTCATTACATTGTGCCTTTGTCTCTATCTTTAGATTTTGATAGAGAGAAGTATTTTTTTATGTTATGTTTATTTTGTGTACATTGACATGACAAGTGTATGCACATAAACAGGCTGTATCGTATCGTGACATATCCATTAAGAGTTTGAGCAGAAATAAGTCGTATAGGACTAAAACATCACCAACATGCTATGTCACATTATTCTTCCGTAGCGTTGGTCGTCCACTTGTAGTTTGGCTGAGTGGCTAACACACGTGCCTTTCACCCCACTGAAAAGGGTTCGAGCCTCGGAAGGGACCATAGAAGCAAATCTTTCTTTAAAAAATGTTTACATCTTGTAGTCATATAAATAAATAGTTTTTATTGTAAAGAAAAAAACATTTATTCATACCCGAAATTATCCAGAAGAGTTGGCCCTGTCGCACACATTTTTTTTAACCAAAGTAGCAAACTGGTTTGAAAGCCTGGCTGTTTAGCACAGTGGTTAGCATTATTGACGTTCAAGCAGGAGGAACTGGTTCAAATCCTGTTTGCCCGAAGGCATGGACTGACCTACGAGAGGAGTAAATTCCTTCTGGGATGCATACTTCCTTGGATTTTTTCCAACTATTATAACATACATTTTTCATTTCTAAATTCATCGTATGTTGCACTACAGTCTCCTGTCTTCAGCATTCAAATGTTTCCTACAATCACAGTATTTCTACATTTAAACCATTTCACAGTTAAACCGTTTTCACCTTTCCTTATACATTCCACTCACATTCAAACGAGCATTCGTCAACATTCAAACCATTTCTACTGTACATTCAAACATATTATTACAATACTCTACATTCCTTCTGCATTTCAGTTTAGCTCCAGCATTAGGCATTCACACACAATTCCTACTGGAATTGTATTTTCCTGTTAATGATGGTTATTCATTATGTTTGGTAAAACAGTGTTGGGGTTCGGAGGGTTGCATGTGACACTATCATGTAATTTATAATGAAATTATCTAATAAAAAGGCCAAAAAAGTTATACATTAAGTTCAATCAATCAATCAACGTTTATTTATATAGCCCTAAATCACAAAAGTCTCAAAGGGCTGCACAAGCCACAACGACATCCTCGGCACAGAGCCCACACAAGGGACGTCAATGTGAATGACTATGAGAAACCTTGGAGAGGACCGCATATGTGGGTAACCCCCCCCCTAGCTTCAACTCCCCACTAGTCCTTCACTTGCACTTTACTCATCCACAAATCTTTCATCCTCGCTCAAATTAATGGGGAAATTGTCGCTTTCTCTGTCCGAATCTCTCTCACTTCATGCGGCCATCATTGTAAACAATAGGGAACTTTGCGTATATGTTCAATTGACTACGTCACGCTACTTCCGGTAGGGGCAAGCCTTTTTTTTATCAGATACCAAAAGTTGCGATCTTTATCGTCGTTGTTCTATACTAAATCCTTTCAGCAAAAATATGGCAATATCGCGAAATGATCAAGTATGACACATAGAATAGATCTGCTATCCCCGTTTAAATAAAAAAAATTCATTTCAGTAGGCCTTTAAACTGCAGCTCAGCTCACTCGCAGTCCTGGCTTGAGGTGAAGGCTAATTACCTCTCAGTTCCAGCCACATCGACCCCTTCTGAGCGCCTATTTTCAGCTGCTGGGAATATTGTAAACAAGAAAAGAACCAGAGCACGTAGACATGCTAACCTTTCTTCATTACAACTGTTAGTCACTCACTGGAATGAGTACAATTGGTTATTGTGTACTGTGTTGGACTGGATGTTTATTTTGCACATTTTAAAAGCAATACTTAATGTTTACAGTGCTCCAGAATATTTAGATTGTCACTTTTTTGTATTGGATGTTTATCTTTATTTTTGCACATTTTAGCAAATAAGCAATACTTTCACTTTTGTTGAAATGTTTACACTGTTGTTACAGAATATTTCGTTTTACACTTTTTTGTATTGGATGTTTATCTTTATTTTTGCACATTTTAAAGCAAAATAAGCAATACTTATACTATTGCAGAATATTAAAATTTGCACTGGATGTTGACTTTTATATTTGCACATTAAAAAGCAAATAAGCTACTTTTAATTTTGTTAAAGGTTAAAAGTTTTAAATGTTTACATTGTTACAGAATATTTAGTCATGTTGTTGTCAATGTTGACTGAGTGGCCATACTTCTTTTTTTTTGTAAATAAAAGCCATGCCTTTTGAAAAAACTGGCCTACATTTATTTTTTCATCTTCATTTTGAATAAAAAAATAATCGGTAAAAGGCAAAATAATCTATAGATTAATCGAAAAAAAATAATCTATAGATTAACCGATTAATCGAAAAAAATAATCTATAGATTAATCGATATAAAAATAATCGTTAGCTGCAGCCTTATTATTAGTATCAATGTGTCAGCTTGTTTTCATTACATGCTTTTTCTGGCGTCATAAAAAAAACAGCTACGTTTCATAGGTAGCCTTCGCGTCAACAATTGGGCATCCCAGTTTGACCTTATTATACATTTGATCGTTTGTAGAGTTAAACATTTATAATAAATGACAAAATACACACATATAGGGCTGGACGATATATCAATATACTCGATATTGTGCGATATAGAAAATGACTATATCGTGATAGTCGAGTATACGTTCTCACGCAGTTGCTTTTAGCTGCGGGCATTACACTGTCGGCTCTTCCCACTCTTTCTTGTCTCTCCTTCTCACATAGACATAAAACAAGTATGTGGCAAAAGCGTACAAAAAGTAGCAGCTCCACTAATGCAGCAAAATTTGAAAAGTCACCTGCTAGAGAATGAAGAGTGCTTGAAACTCCGCATGTCAACATCTCTGTTTGGTGCCACACCAACAAAATGCCGAAGCAACCATTTCCACATCAACACCGTATGAAAAAAATAGTGAATCATCATACTGGTGTGATTATATGCATCAAGTGTTCATTCAAGGCTAAGGCAAAATATCGACATATTCTGTATATCGTGTATAGTGACATGGCGTAAAAATATCGAGATATTAATAAAAGGCCATATCGTCCATCACTACACACATATAATTAAAGGGTTTGCCCTAAATCACCAAAATGATTCCCGAGCGCGGCCACCGCTTCTGCTCACTGCTCCCATCACCTCCCAGTGGGTGAACATGGGGATGGGTCAAATGCAGAGGATAATTTCATAACACCTAGTGTGTGTGTGACTATCGTTGGGACTTTAACTTTTAACTTAGATTGCCACTATATATGTGGCAGTGTGACCGTGGCTAGGGTCGTGATCAATATGACATCATGACAATTTTGATAAGCAATGATGGATACATTTTCTTTAAAAGGCTAAACAATAGTTTTATATTTATTTAAAAACAAATGTTTTATTAGTTAACATGTTTTTTTCTTTATTATCAGAATCAGCTTTATTGGCCAAGTATGTTTAACACATAGGGAATTTGACTTGGTAGACTGTGCCTTCTTTGTTCAATGCAATTTCAATGGTTGCTGCTTTTTGTAAAAGGTAACACAGGCTACGCTCTACTCTGCCTTCCCTGAAAGAATTTGTTTTGCCAAATATGTAAACAGTCTTTTGAATTAAGGATGAAATAATCACTTGAGGTGTTTTGTTGATATTCTCCACAATAAAGTCACTGTACAGTTGTACAGTGACTTTATTGTGGTTAGTTAACCACACTGAGGAAAGTCAATTGTATACACACATAAAGTGCACATACATGTAGGAATCATGTTAAATTAATAATATCGTTTGGAATAAACTGAAAACAGCAATACAGTTATGCAGGTTGAAGGTTCAGTTCAGTTCAGTTAATTTCAAACATGCATACAATACAATTACAATTGCATCACATATTTCCAGTTGTTTCATTACAGGATGCCCAAAAAGGAGTAGGACGTAGCAGAGCTTATCTAATTTGACCCCTTTTCATATCATAGCAGTTTTATCACATGTCTATGTTCTCTGTTTGTAACAGAACAGTGAATAAATAATAAATAATTAAATAATATACTATAAGAAAGTAAACACATATTAAATACATAAATAATCATTATCTCTCGTTCTTAAAAAGTTTCAAGATATTTATGCTAATTGTTCTTCTTTATACTTTGTGAACACTTGTAGTTTGTTCAGTCTCTTAAACTCAATCATATTAGTGCTTTTGTTTGATTTATTTGCTTATTCCATAGTTTAATTCCACATACTGATACGTTAAAGGTCTTAAGTGTTCTACGTGCATACACATGTTTGAGATTAAATTTTTCTTCTAAGGTTATATTTCTTCTCTTTTGTTGAGAAGAATTGTTGTACATTCTTGGGTAGCAGGTTATAATTTGGTTTTCATCGATTTTAGCGGCTACACGCATATGAAGAAGATGGATGGAAGTCATTAATTATAGTTACTCGTCACTTTACCAAAAAAGTAATTAAATTACTAACGGAATTACTTTTTAATAAATGTAAATACTTTCTCGGTAAAGTAGCTCATGTGTTACTTAAAAAAACTTCAAATATCTGGCATAATGCAGTTAAGATACGTTTTAGTGTGTGCGTCCAGTGTTTGTGCCTTTTAAGAGGTGGTGCCTGTTGCCTAGTGCAGTGTTTTTCAACCTTTTTTGAGCCAAGGCACATTTTTTTCATAAAAAAAATACGGAGGCACACCACCAGCAGAAAAGGTTAAAAAATGAAACTCCACCAGGTTGTCGTGCCTTATTTTGAGTTTGTTGTTGTTTCCTGTGTGTCGTGCTTTAGTTCCTGTCTTGCGCTGTTATTTTGGTGACCCTTCGTGTTTTGTTGGTGTTCTCCAGTAGCAGCTTCACACCTTCCTTTTGAGTGCTATTGCCCGCATCCGGGTTTGTTTTCGCAATCAAGACTATTGAAGTTGTGTGCACGCTATCCTTCTATGTGGGGACATTGTTGATTGTCATGTCGTGTACGGATGTGCTTTGTGGACGCCGTCTTTGCTCCACACGCTGTAAGTTTTTGCTGTCATCCAGCATTCTGTTTTTGTTTACTTAGTAGCCAGTTCAGTTTTACTTTTGTTTTACATAGCCATCTCTATGCTTCAGTGCCTTTTCCTAGCGGGACTTGGTTTAAGCGTTACATACCTTTTTACCTGCACGCTGTCTCCCGCGGTGCTCTGCCAATTGGGATCACGACAAACCATCCTCGACGCGTTCCGACTTCTACAAAGCAATGAACTACCTGCCGCCACCTACTGATATGGAGTATTACAAGATTACCCTGCCAAGCTCTACACAGCACAGGCATTAGACAACGGCACATTATTATGATTATTGATTTGCAAAAAATATTTATTGGACCAATTAGGTGAAGTTGCATAATTTCCCACGGCACACCAGACTATATCTCACGGCACACGTGGCACAGTGGTTGAAAATCACTGGCCTAGTGACGTGTGACGTCAGCGAGTACATGCAGGCTTGAGCGGTTTTTGTTAGCTTAGCAGGCTAGGAGCAGAAGTTTGTCGGCTCTGACGGCAGCTCTTTTGAATCTTTCACTGGTTTGTGTTACCTCTGCTTAATAAATAGATTGAATGTGCTTCCATGGCTGTATGTGATTGTCCACAAACGAGGTATTGTTTGAATGGCAAGTTTGTCACTTCAGTCATTGATTTACTGTTCAATATTCTTTCCGTTGTAATTATATTGCATGTTCAAAATAAACGGAATCTAACTAACTAACTAACTAACCCTCGTAGTTACTAGCGCGTAGTAGTAATTACTACTACTGTTAATAGCACTAGTTACAGTTTGTGTCAAGTTTTAAGGTGGTGAAAAAAACTTTGTCTTTTACTGACCAGTTCCTCCAACTAACACTTTGTTCAATCAGTGTTGTGAGCACTGGAGCCCCGCTCCCTTCTGTGCATGGAGGAGGAGGAGGACACACACAGCTCTGCAGCACACACGGAGGACACTTTCAATCACTTTCACAATCACAGTCTATTTGGATATGGTTATGGTTTAAGTTTATTTCAAACATGCTATAAAGATAGGTGAACATATTACGCTTGTTTGATCAACTTTGGATGCATTTATTTTAGGAGAACGTGTGCTATCAAACAAACACACTTTTTTGAATTTTGGAATGATCTTTACTGCTATTGTTTGATTAGGCTCGAAAACAACTCAGTCAAAATATTAGGCTAATCGTAGAATATTTAGAGGTTCCGCATTGACAATTTCTGACACACTTCTCACAACTTCTATTTTCTTCGACGCAATTTCTCAGACCTGGATTTAATCATGTTCTAAAATCCACATTAGAGCTGCAGTATTATGGCCAAAATATTTTCATCAATGTTAAAATCATGATTAATAATCACAATTATTTACTATTATTTAAAACATATTTTATTGCACTTTTTATTTTCAACAAATAGTATGTAAACTTGGCTTTCATTTAGGGCTGGGCGATTTATCGAATATACTCGATATATCGCGTGTTTGTCTCTGTGCGATATAGAAAATGAGTATATCGTGATATTCGAGTATACGTTCTCACGCAGTTGCTTTTAGCTGCATGCGTTTCTCACTCTTTCTTGTCTCTCCTTCTCACAGAGACATAAAACAAGTGCACCTTCTTACATACGTCACATACTGTCGTGCGTGCAACGTCATACGCCCTCGCGGAGCAGAGAGGTAGCGGCATGGCTAACGTTAGCTGTGGTGCAAACGGAGCGGTGCGAGTGGTAATACGAGAGAGAGAAGGTGCCAACTCTGGTAACAAATGAAGGAAGAATAATTAATTCCCAAGAAAAAACGCACATGGTCCATCATCTGGCGGTGGTTTGGCTTCAAGCAGGAATATGTTGAACAGACAACCGTAATATGTCAAGTATGCGGCATTAAGCGTTGCTACAAAAAGTAGCATTGATGCTAATTTGTATCATCATTTGAAAAGTCACCCGCTAGAGAATGAAGAGTGCTTGAAACTCCGCATGTCAACATCTCCGGCCGGAACCATACCCACAAAATGCAGAAGCAACCATTTCCACATCAACACCGTATGAAAAAACTAGTCAACAACAGAAGGAGATAACATCCGCAGGAACCTACCACACAGCGAAGGACATACACTATTTGATTTCCTATTATGCAGCTCATTTTTATTTGACAGTTATTGAAATATCTTGTGTGACATCATGCACAAAAGTGCACTTTATTTGTTTTAAACTATTATAGTGGCGTTCTGTACAAAAAGTGCACTTTAATTTAGTGTTGTTTTGATATGTCATCTTAGTGACATCATGCACAAAAGTGCACTAATAGCTTGTTTTAAAATGTCTCTGACAATCTTGCACATTCTGTTTTGGAAATTACATGAATGTTTGTGCCACTGCTTAATAACTGCTTAATAAATACACTTTTGGTAAATTGACGTAGTTGTGATTTCCCTCTCTGCATGAAAGTTTAAAATTAGCATATATTAATGCAGTATGAACAAGAATGTTTTAATAAAATATAATGCATTATTATTATTATTATATGCATCAAGTGTTAATTCAAGACTAAGGCAAAATATCTAGATATATATCGTGTATCGTGACATGGCCTAAAAATATCGAGATATTAATAAAAGGCCATATCGCCCAGCCCTACTTTCATTTCAAAATGAAACTACAAAACCAATTTCCTAATAATAAAATAAAATGGGCAAAAGACAAAGGGCTAACTAAATTGCAGAGTGATCAAGTGAAAAAATAAGATTATGCACGAAAGGCACATACAAAGGAACACATTCATTGTACTGCTCTCAGTATACATAGGACATATGTCTTTAGCCAAATAAAACGTTATTACGTCCGTTATTTTGACGTGTCTTTGAGAGGTGGATGGATACAGGGTCTCTTGGTGCACGGTTGATGTTACGGTCGTCTGTATTTTAGGCACACCCACTTTTGGTGCTGTTCGTCTGGAATTTGCGACGGTGGGGGCTGGCCCGCTCTGTTAGCAACCAACTTTACAGCGCGGGCATATGATGGCAGTTGAGAAAAGAAGGGAAGTGTTGTTAATGCATAATGTCTCTCCGCAACTCGATAATTTATTTGTATATGCACGTCACCAACGCAGCTTTGCTGTGCAACTTTTTGTGGCATTTGTTGTTGGTTCATCCGCCCGGGAGCATTTCCGGGTTTCGGGAAACGAGCGGGAGTGCTTAGAGAACGGCGAGTCGTGCGGTTGTGTTCCAGGGTTAAAATGCGTGCCTGTTGGTACCCTGTGGGTAACTCTGCAGGAGGATAGGGCACCAATGTAATATTGCATTTATTTGTCCTAATATTTACTGGCTACTGGCTGATTTACCTTCAACCTCTGTTGTCACTCACTCTTACTCGCTTTCACATGAGTCCACTGTCTATTGGTCGCCCTCTGGTGGTTGGCTGACTGTTGGTTGTGAATGTGGCATGCTTGGTTTGAAATGCAGCGAAGCCTGTTTTTAAATTCAATATCGCAGATGTTCCCCCTCATTTAATCCTAGCTGCCAAAACCGTGATCACGATTAAAATGAAATTAATTGTGCAGCCCTAATCCACATACGGCAGGCAATTGTTGTATTAGTTATTTTCTGTTACACAAGACAGGACTTACATTATGCAATATGTACTTTTTGCGCGTTGGAAGCGAAAGAGCATACTTGCCTCGAGAGACAGGGGGCGATGACAACGAACTTGACAATGAGTCCTTGCATGGCTTCTTCCCCTTGCTGCTTCTCACGTTGGAGTCTGCGTTGTTCCGCTGCTTATCACTCGAATGAGCATTGTTCAATGCCAACGAGTCATTTTCGCTTGGGCAATGTTGTGAGGCATGTCAAAAAGACATTGAGACATTCAGTGAATTCTAGCCTGGCTGCCTCAGCCTTCGGTCCACACCGTTTTCAGCTATGTGGCGGTGTCTGCCACTTGCTGTAAACTGCAAGCAGTTTTCGTGCGGCGCTTTTGGATGTCATGGTTGGAATTCTTGAATGTCTCTACTTCTGCAATCACCATGCTTGTTAAATTACCAAGAGTTTGTTTTTCCTCCTTGTGGAACTGCACAAACCTGCAAAGCACTTCACCAATTGAAGGTAACTTATCTCCAACTTATCTCTACAGGGTCGCTGCTGGCATGGCCAGTGAGCCATACCTCAATTTTAGAATGTAAAGTTCTTGCGGTAGCCCTCCCTAAATGATCATCCATCCCTTGCAAAATATAGACTGACTGGTTTATTTGAGGCGCCGTGCCAATCCACTGGTGGCCCAGACATGATTTGACGCACATTCATGCCCAAGTATGCAAAAAGGCAACAATTTGCCAAACGCATCCCAGCCTGTTTCTGTCAAAACACACCCAGACAAACAATTGGCAAAACACGCTTTAAGGTCACACAGTCCAGGCGCAGCAAGAACGAATAAACTCTGACTCGCTCACTCATGTTCTGGAAGGCACTGACCAGAATCGCAATGATCATATACCTACACATACGCATAGCGACGGAAATGGTCGATGTGGAACCCTAAATGTTCTTGCTGAACGCATCCCAGCCCGTTTCTGTCGAAACACACCCCAACAAACACTTGGCAAAACACGCTTTAAGTTCACACAGTCCAGGCGTAGCGAGAACTAATAAACTCTGACTCGCTCAATCATGTTCGGGAAGGCACTGGCCAGGATCGCAATGATCATATACAGGTACCTATGCATACGCATAGCGACGGAAATTGTCGTTGGGGAACCCCTAAATGTTCAACTTTGTTGAAACGTTGTTTTTAAGGGTTTTTTGTCAAACCTATCAACCTGCTTAAGGGCCGTATAAAATTGTTTTTTATATAAAAATATAATTTGCCAACACACAGATGTGCAAACGGAGGTCCGAAGACGCACACGGCGTAAAATTCGATGTTATCGTTAATATTAATGTAAAAAAAATTAGGGTAGTTTACACAGACAGAATTAAACAAGAATTTCATTAATTAACTTTTAAGGGCAGCACGGTGGAAGAGGGGTTAGTGCGGGGTTAGTTTGCATGTTCTCTCCGTGACTGCGTGGGTTCCCTTCGGGTACTCCAGCTTCCTCCCACCTCCAAAAACATGCACCTGGGGATAGGTTGATTGGCCCTACAGTGTGAACGTGAGCGTGAATGTTGTCTGTCTATCAGTGTTGGCCCTGTGATGACGTGGCGACTTGTCCAGGGTGTACCCCGCCTTCCACCCGAATGCAGCTGAGATAGGCTCCAGCACCCCCTGCGACCCCGAAAGGGACAAGCGGTAGAAAATGGATTGATGGAACTTGAAATACCTTTCCCTTTAACTTTTTCTCCTTACATTTGTCAAATGCAGGCACGCATGTGTGTGAAGGCGAATGTGGCGAGAGTTCGATGTCGGCAATGAGCAGTAGCGACTCCGGACGTGCACCAGGCCCTTCCTGCGCGCCTGTCCCTTCCTTAGCTACGGTGATGTATGTATATATACAAACCCCGTTTCCATATGAGTTGGGAAATTGTGTTAGATGTTAATATAAACGGAATACAATGATTTGCAAATCCTTTTCAACCCATATTCAGTTGAATATGCTACAAAGACAACATATTTGATATTCAAACTGATAAACATTTTTTTTTTGCAAATAATCATTAACTTTAGAATTTGATGCCAGCAACACGTGACAAAGAAGTTGGGAAAGGTGGCAATAAATACTGATAAAGTTGAGGAATGCTCATCAAACACTTATTTGGAACATCCCACAGGTGAACAGGCAAATTGGGAACAGGTGGGTGCCATGATTGGGTATAAAAGTAGATTCCATGAAATGCTCAGTCATTCAC
>NC_084737.1:55103773-55111273 GCF_033978785.1 Entelurus aequoreus
GCTCGTAGACTATGCCATGGAATTCTTCTACATCCCAGATAACATCAGGACCATGATCAAGATCTACTTCCAGGACATGCACATGTGCTTTGCACTGAAGAAGGTGACCACTGGCTGGCAACAACTGGAGCTAGGGATCGCAATGGGATGCTCCATTTCCCCCATCCTCTTCGTGGCAGCTTTCGAGGTCATCCTGATCGGGGCAAGGCAGGTGGTGGGTGGTGTCCGGCTGCCCGCAGGCCAGAGGCTCCCGCCTCTAAGGAGCTATATGGACGACATCACCTGCCTGCTACGAACCGCCCCATGCACATCCAGGCTACTTAAGAGGCTGGATGAGCTGATCACCTGGGCCAGGATGAAGTTCAAGCCTCAGAAGTCAAGGAGCCTCTCAATGCGAAAGGGCAAGAGAAACGACAGAGTCACCTTTACCATCAGCGGAGAAGACATCCCACGCATCGTGGATCAGCCCATCCGTAGCCTGGGAAGACTCTATACACCTGGTCTCTCAGACAAGGACATGGGAAAAATCATCCACCAGCAGCTTTCAGAGGGCCTGTCCAAGATCGATGCAAGCCAGCTACCTGGGAAGTACAAGGTGTGGTGTTACCACTTCACCCTGTACCCAAGGATGATGTGGCCTCTGAAGCTGTGCGAAGTCACGTCATCAGCCGTAAGCCGGATGGAAGCAAAAGCCAACTCTTTCATCCGAAAATGGCTTGGCCTGCCACGGTGCTTCTCAGCTGCTGGCCTGTATGGATGGAACTCACTCCAGCTACCCCTGAAATCTATCACCCTGGGCTACAGGCAGGAGAAGGCAAGGCTGGTGATGGAACTAAGGGACTCCTCTGACAGGGCAGTGGCGGATGCAAATGCCAGAGTCGAGACTGGAAGAAAGTGGAGGGCCAAGGAGGAGGTCCAGAAGGCGATGGGGAGACTGCAACACCAAGAAGTCGTGGGCATGGTCCAGACAGGCCGGGCAGGCCTTGGATGGAGCGATCCACCCATTCTATGGTCCAAGGCAGGCAGGAAAGAGAGGAAAGACCTTGTTGTTGCTGAGGTCACCAGGATTGAGCAGGAGGAGCTCAGAGTAAGGTCTGTGGCACAGGGGCAGCAGGGGAGGTGGACAACTTGGGAGGGTGTATGGAACCGAGCAATCAGCTGGGCAGATTTCTAGAAACTGCCACAGGCTCGGCTCAGTTTCCTCATCAGGGCAACATATGACACCCTCCCGAGCCCTAAAAACCTCCACCAATGGCTTGGCACAGAGCAATCCTGCGACCTCTGCGGGACCATCAATGCCTCACTCCAGCACGTTCTGTCAGACTGCAAAATGGCGCTGACACAGGGTCGGCTCAGATGGCGGCACGACCAGGTGCTCAGCAGGCTGGCAGAGGTGCTGGAGAAAAGTCGGCAGGAGGCAAACAACCTGAGTCCAGCAGAAAGCCAATGCAGGATCCACTTCCTAAGGCAGGGGGAACCTGCGACACATTCCAGCAAGAGACCACCCGCCAAGCTATTAACACCAGGGGCGGCGTGGAAGATGGAAGTGGACCTGGGTAGGCAGCTCCAGTTCCCACAGGAGATATGCAGCACCACCTTAAGACCAGATGTGGTGCTGTGGTCTGCAGCTCTGAAGTCAGTAGTACTGATTGAGCTGACAGTGCCATGGGAGGAGGGACTGGAAGCTGCCTACGAGAGAAAGAAGACAAAGTATGCAGACCTGGTCGCGGAGTGCAGAGAAAGTGGATGGAGGGTGAGACTGTATCCGGTGGAGGTGGGAGCCAGAGGCTTTGTGGGCAGAACAACACCACGCCTGCTCAAGGACCTGGGACTACGTGGAGCCACCCTGAGCAGATCCATCAAGGAGCTTTCAGAAGTAGCAGAGAAATCTAGCCACTGGCTCTGGATTAAACGACGCGACAAGGCTTGGGGAGCAACATCCAAGTAGGTTTTGCTACAGGGGGTGTCAGGGAGACGTCCCTGTTCACTGCCCCGCCACCGGGAGATGTTCTGGGCTAAGGGGCGAAACATCAATGAGAGGTGGTCCCCAGCTGAAGACCCTGCAGCAAAACCTTTTCTGGTATGCGGTCAGGTTTAGGCCTGCCTCAGGGAAGAGGACGTCCCTGCCATGCACAGTCCACCACAGGCACCGGTGGAGGTGCGACAGGCCTAAGGCCCAGCGGCAAGACCACCTTGCTGTAATTGAAATATATATATATATATATATATATATATATATATATATATATATATATATATATATATATATATATATATATATATATATATATATATATATATATACACACTACCGTTCAAAAGTTTGGGGTCACATTGAAATGTCCTTATTTTTGAAGGAAAAGCACTGTACTTTTCAATGAAGATAACTTTAAACTAGTCTTAACTTTAAAGAAATACACTCTATACATTGCTAATATGGTAAATGACTATTCTAGCTGCAAATGTCTGGTTTTTGGTGCAATATCTACATACCGGTAAGTCAGGGGTGGGCAATTAATTTTTACCGGGGGCCACATGAGCAACCCGAGCACTGCTGGAGGGCCACACCGACAATATTTCAATTAAATTTTGCTCAAATTATTTTTGATATACCGTAAGATAGATAATAATTAAATTTTCATTTAACCTAACTTATCTTTATACAAAAGCAGATGGCTTTTGATGGTTTTATTTTTAACACTTTCTTACACAACACTTCCTGATGTATATTACAATACAAAAATTTCAATTTCTGTCACTTTATCCTGCATCCTCTTTGTTGTGAACGTAGCACGCCTGTAAGGTGATTGGCGAAGAAGGAAGAAGCGTTGCTGTTGCGGAAATGAGGAGTGAGGATTGGTTTTCCTTTTGGAAAGAACGAGATAAGTTGAGCTGTGTTAGTATAGCATGCTCAATAAAAGTTTAAAAAGAGCGTCAGACTTGGTGTGCACTTCTTCTGGACGCTACAATTGATGTCACAAGTGGGATGAAATGCCTCCCAGTTCGCCTTGCCATCAAACCTGGGAGTCTTCATTGAGGGCGGAATTCCCCCCGTGGCAAGCAGCGTGGCTGCACCTGTAAACGCTCTCTCTCTCTCTCTCTCTCTCTCTCTCTCTCTCTCTCTCTCTCTCTCTCTCTCTCTCTCTCTCTCTCTCTCTCTCTCTCACTCTTTGCGGCGAGCTCCTCACGTGGCACGTACCTCCCGATGACGTAGCACACAAACAGTGCAGTATGCGCAAAGTTGTACTTCTGACACCAATTGTAGCGTCCAGAAGAAGTGCACACGAAGTCTGACGCTCTTTTGAAACTTTTATTGAGCAAGCTATACTGACACAGCTCAATATATCTCGTTCCTTCCACACGCACGTCTCCTCGCTTCTCATTTACGCAACTCAAGAAGACAACATCTACGTCAGCAGGTCGTTACACTATATTCTTTAAACACAGCAACGTGTGTACCACAAATAAGCACACGGCTTTACCTTTACTTGGCAGTCCATGTCTTTTTTAAAACACGCCATTCGTCATCAACTTTTCTCTTTTTAGCGTCTCGGGGATAACCGGGCATCACTTGTCGCTGTGCGCCTTCCCTCACAGGAAATACGCACATATAACACTTTTCAAAATAAAAGCAGCACAGTTGTATTGCACGCACGACAAAGATGTTTTTTTTTTAATTTATTTTGTATTTGTGATTGCCGCTGCGCGCACGAGCATACGTCCGCACGGAAGTAATACAAATAACGCTTTTCAAAACAAAAGCAGCACCGTTGTATTGCACACTCGAAATAGATACTTTTTAAAATTTATTTTGTAATTTATAATTGGCCTCACGCGGGCCGGACAGGGACGTACAAAGGGCCGGATGCGGCCCGCGGGCCGCAGAATGCCCAGGTCTGCGGTAAGTGTATAGAGGCCCGTTTCCAGCAACTATCACTCCAGTGTTCTAATGGTACAATGTGTTTGCTCATTGGCTCAGAAGGCTAATTGATGATTAGAAAACCCTTGTGCAATCATGTTCACACATCTGAAAACAGTTTAGCTCGTTACAGAAGCTACAAAACATCTGAAACTATTCTTGTTCTTAGAAATGAAGGCTATTCCACAAAATTGTTTGGGTGACCCCAAACTTTTGAACGGTAGTGTATATATATATATATATATATATATATATATATATATATATATATATATATATATATATATATATATATATATATATATATATATATATATATATATATATATATATATATATATATATATATATATATATATTAGGGCTGCAACAACTAATCGATTAAAATCGATTATAAAAATAGTTGCCGATTAATTTAGTCATCGATTCGTTGGATCTATGCTATGCGCATGCGCAGAGGCTTTAATTTTTTTTTTTTTTTTTTTTTTTTTTAAATAAACCTTTATTTATAAACTGCAACATGTACAAACAGCAGAGAAACAATAATCAAAATAAGTATGGTGCCAGTATGATGTTTTTTTTCAATAAAATACTGGAAAGGATAGAAATGTAGTTTGTCTCTTTTATCCGATTATTAATCGATTAATCGAAGTAATAATTGACAGATTAATCGATTATCAAATTAATCGTTAGTTGCAGCCCTAATATATATATACATACATTTATAAAACACAAAACTTATTTTGAAGGTGTGGCAGTGTTTATCTCGCGGTGCGCCACAATTAATTACTCTGAGTTATTTGATGATGATTGAACTCATATGAAAGAGTCCTTTAATGCGCAATTACATTTCTGCATTCCCTGGATTCATACGCATGCGCTGATGCATGAGGTGTATGAATTCCAATGGGGAGCACGTCTCGCCTGGTATTCCAGCAAGAAATGTTGGTACTCGATGGAAAAGTGTCTTCAGGTTCTATTTACTGTAGCACAATGGTTAGCTGTTAGTCCTGCTGTTGCGACCCCAGGGATACAAGCGGAGGTTTGTGTTGTGCAAACGTCCAGGGGCGTAAGAGTGAGTTTAACATGGTGATCGCAATGACGACGACGACAACAACACAACACATACTATATTGATAACAGGACTTTCTGGTGTGCCTTTTTATGTTTTTAGATTTTAATGACACCCTTTTGGACTTTACAACAAAAATTGCTATGGTGTCAATCCTGCATTACAGGCCTTACTTGTTTTTCTATTTACAGGTAATAGTATGCATGCATACACTGTCAAATTAAATACATTTTTACATCAGTCATCAGTTCTGTGTGAGAAACTACCAAGCCAACTGAAAGTGTACATACAGGACACGAATAAGCAACGTTGCAACATAATTTATTCAGTGTTTTATTGTGTGTGTGTGCAATGTCCATTTGCGCAATAGTCATGCACAGGTGATTAAAAAAACATGATGTTTCCTGGCTCTGTGAAATTGTGTGCTGATTTCAAAGATAATGTACATACCATTGTACATTTAATATCTCACTATATTGACAAACCAAGGTGTTATCTAGTGTGACCAAGGTAGCTGTGGTTGCTTTTTCAGGCTTGGACAAAATGCGCATGCAAGCCAGTGAATGTGTATTTATGTGCACAGACACTTGTGTTAGTAGAGATTTTTTACATTGAAGTAGGGAAAATGTGCATTGTTGAAACCATCCATGATCGAACCCTGCTGTTTGAGAGATGTACTTTCTGTCTGTCTGAGAGGCTGTAAACGTGTCCGGATTGATGACTCAATGAGCGCAAGGAAGGCAACAGTGATGTCAGCCTCTATTTTGCACAATTATTAAATAGTGCTTTCCATAGTGTTCTATTAGACTACAATATTTTGCTTGTGGATTTAGGTGGTGGTAAAGTAGTGTCACTTCCAGTTTTTAAAGTACCATGATCATAAAAAAAGTTATTTATAACCGCACATTTCAACAAAGTCACGGACCTGTGATGTTGCTCATTTGTCATAGTCTTTTGACGAAAATGTATTTTGGTTTTTCTTCATATTTTTGTCATCTAAATTGATTTAGTTTTAGTCGACTAAATTACTCAACATTTTAGTCGACTGAAATTACAGTAAATTTCCTTGACTAAAATATAAAGCATAACGCATCTTTAAAGTTGTCTTGAAACCACTTTTATTAAGGTTATTGCAGAGCATCTCAAAAACTAAATTCACAACAAGACCCGCACTGTAGGTTTGTTGTTTCTTAATGGGGAAAGACACTAATGTCTCTTGTTTTCATGTTGGCACCAGTCAGTCCGTGAAGTTATTAAAGTACAGTTATCCATCACGTCTTTTCGATGATTTTAATTTAAAAGGGAGTTTTGCCACGGTCATCATTACTACCGTTTATCATTACATCCATACAATGCAGTCTTGTTTTCCCAGTGAAAAATGTAAACACTTTGCCTAACAAAGACAGTAGTTTTGATTATATCTCTAATCCTCTTCGTGATTTACCCCCGGCCGATTTCCCCCTCCTGCTACTGTGTAATGTCTAATCAACAAAATGAACACTAGTATAAACATATTGCTGACTGAGCAACTAAATTATTCAATTGTTCACATTCGACCTACAGTCCATCTACCCATTTCTTAGATAACCTCTACAAATTAAAACAAAAGAAGATAAAGATATTTCAACTCTCAAATAACAATATTATGGTTCTTAAGAAAACAGAACAGTATTCAATGTTTCTTCTGCCGAGGAAAGTATATTGTGTGTTTATTTTTCTTAAATAACACTTTTTAAAAACATTTTTTGTGTGTACAAACACTTTTTGAGCAAATTCAACAATACCTTGATATGATGATAACTATACTGATTGTGGTCAGCTCGGGGCGACGTGGCTCAGTTAGTAGAACGGCCGTGCCAGCAACTTGAGGGTTCCAGGTTCAATTCCAGTTTCTGCCATCCTAGTCACCTTTGTTGTGTACCTGGGCTAGAAACTTTACCCACCTGATCCCTGTGCCACCCACACTGGTTTAAAGGCCTACTGAAATGAATTTTTTTTTATTTAAACGGGGATAGCAGAGTCATACTTGATAATTTCGCGATATTGCCATATTTTTGCTGAAAGGATTTAGTATAGAACAACGACGATAAAGTTTGCAACTTTTGGTCTTTTGGTAAAAAAAAAGCCTTGCCCCTACCGGAAGTAGCGTGACGTAGTCAGTTGTTCGCTTCCTCATAATTTCCTATTGTTTTCAACGCAGATAGAGCGATTCGGACCGAGAAAGCGACGATTACCCCATTAATTTGAGCGAGGATGAAAGATTCGTGGATGAGGAACGTTAGAGTGACGGACTAGAATGCAGTGCAAAACATATCTTTTTTCGCTCTGACAGTAACTTAGGTACAAGCTGGCTCATTGGATTCCACACTCTCTCCTTTTTCTATTGTGGATCACGGATTTGTATTTTAAACCAACTCGTAGACTATATCCTCTTGAAAATGAGAGTCGAGAACGCGAAATGGACATTCACAGTGACTTTTATCTCCACGACAATACATCGCCGAAGCTC